>NC_072738.1:142012653-142200354 GCF_026930045.1 Uloborus diversus
GCAAAGTAGTGTAAACGCCAAAGTGCTTATGAGATGCCGGTTTTCTTTAGCATTTTAATAATTTAAAAACTTTTGAGTTATTATCGCAGAAAAAAAGCTTCTAATATAACAGTATTTGATGCCTTACATAATTAAAAACTGAGCGCATGTACTTATTTCACTATTTATCTGTGTCAAAGTTACTTCTCCGGAACGCCAGTGAATTAACCATCGAACCAGGTATCGATAGATTCGTAATCTTCCCGTCTTTATGTTTGGCTATTTAACGTTATCCTCCGATAATAATGAGCGGAGATTTAGCAATTAACTACTATTAACTTTGATACTTAGATTTCTACATAAAATCCCTATTTTTCGAAGACTTTCCTCCATTCAAATTATTATTCAGTGCTTCATCTTAACTTTCCGTAACAATGCTTTTGTTAAAATTTGTAGCGTGAAGAGAAATAAGAGAGAGCGTCATTGAGAATAAAAATCTGTTGCTATTTTGTGTTCTCGAATATGAACAAATAAAATTCTGGCATTGTTTTTACTCTTTTCCTATAATCAGTGGATTTAAAATATTTCAGTTTTGGTTATTGTTCCACAATCTGCAGCAAGATTTTTCTGATTTTTTTTTATTTTTAATTCAAGCCTGAATGTTGAACACGCGTCACTTGACACAACTTTTATTTTCGAGGCAGACCATGCAAAACCGGGCGACGCCGCTAATTTCTCTTTAAAAAGTAGACTACTGTTTTTTTCTAGTTTCACTTTTCAAGAAGATTATTTTTTGAAAATTTACCGACAACCCCTTTACCGATGTCGTTATTTAAACATTCCCACTGACTTTCAAAACCCTGACCTCCTGTCTGTAAAAGTATAACATAGTCTTGGTGGGTGTATATGTCATTTTGTACCCCCCTTGACCACTGAGTTAGGTTAGTCATTACTTTAGGATGGTTTTCATAAAACATAAGCTTAATTTTGGTTTACTGTGCAATGTTTAATGAGTCATTCTCCAGTTTTATACCAATGAATGTAATGACGTTAGCAAGGGCGCCCATATGCAAAATTTTAAGGAGAGCTCAGATATTTTCCCCATAGAAACCGATTTCAATACAGATTAGAGTTATTAAAATTTGACATTTTTAATAACTTATTCATTAATTGCTGGAGAAGAAATGTTTTTACATTTTTGCAAAGAAAAAAGTACTAAAAGCAAGAAAGTTCTAATTTCAAGGGGGGCTTGAGCCCCCACTTGCTCCCCCCCATATGGGCACCTTTGGACGATAGTAAAAGAGGCAGTGAAAGCTAGAGAAATTGTGGACCAATTTACCATCAACCCCTTTACCGATGTCGTTATTTGAACATTCCCACTGATTTTCAAAACCCTAAACTTTTGTCTGTAAAAGTATAACAAAGTCTTGGTGGATGCATGTGTCATTTTGCACCCCCGTTGACCACTGAGCTAGGTTAGTCATTACTTTAGGATGGTTTTTGTGAACATTAGCTTAATTTTGTTTGACTATGCAATATTTAATGACTCATTATACAGTTTTATGCCAATGTGTAATGACGTTACATTTATAATGACGTTATGGCAATGTATAATGTATAATGACGTTGTGCCATTGTATAATGCCAATGTATACGCCATTATACAATGCCAAATATGTATGCTATTGTAAGGACGTTAAGCCATTGTATAATGACGTGCAATGACGTTAATAGAAGAGGCAGCGAAAACAAGAGAAATTGTGGATCAATTGCCCAAAGTGATTATACTGACATTAAAATATGATTAACTAATTCAGGGCACGCCTCATAAATCGTCGTATTGAAGCGTTTTAATTTCGAATGTTTTCGAACACCGTATTTAAATAAATCATTCAATATTGCGTTTGCTGTCTTCTGATTTCTTTCTGTTTGCCTTCGAATTTGGGGACCGGTCCTCGTCGTCTTCCGGACACCGGGACTAAGTAAACCCCTTTCTCGTTTCGCGCCTTCCTATCGACTCGGATATAAATCGATGGGAAGTCTTGACGTCACGTGACGTCAGCTGCGCGGGATCTCGAGAAGAGCTCTGCTACTTTTCCAGCCATTTTCTTTGGTCTGTTGGGGTTTGGTTAATAATAAGACTAGAGGAAAAAAATGATAGCCTGAACTGTAAAGTTTCAAATGCATGATTTTCTTTTCTTCGAGAAGGAAATTTTGTTCCTTGAAAAAAAAAAATTCCCATTGTTTCTGATTAAATTTCAAAGCAGTTAAATTTGAATTTTGGTATAGAGTTAAGTAAACAATTTATATTTAAATAAGTCCAAATAAAAAATTTAGATCTTCTTTGTTTCTAACAACATTTATGGTCAAATGTTGACCAATTGTCTCCGTCTCTCTTTCTCTGTCTCTCTTTCTCTCTGTCTCTCTTTCTCTCTTTCTCTCCCCCTGCCTCTCAATCCTGCTCCTTGGCGTTCTTTTTGGAGTCATAGCCCAAATGTTTTTTAAATATTTTTAGACAAAAGTGTAGGTTTTACATTTTAAAAAATCGCACAATTGTAAGCTCAGGCTGAAAACAATCTATACATAAACTTTTGAGACCGTTACCAGTTTAAAGTAGATAAATATAAGTCATTATTCTTGCAAAAAAACTTTGCAGCTCCTAGGGATGGAAAATCATACCTGTCATGAAACAGAACCAAATGGAATTTTTAAAAGAATACTGTATGATGAACGTGTTTTTCTTCTCCTTTTCATGATCCTTAACGAGTTTTGTACCGCATTTCCTGACTCTAATTATGGGGGGGGGGAGGATCCGAATTTGCCAAAAATAATTTAAAAGCTTGAACTCTTTAAAAAAATTAAAAGCAGTGATAAATAAAAGAAATCAACTGGAAAACCAAAAATAAACTCCTCTTCCTCAAAACAAAAACCATAAAAATCTGTAAAAGCACCAACTTGGCAGCTTTTAAACGAAATAAAAAATACACTTCTCTTTTTTTAATTTTGTAAACGTTAATTACGGATGTTGTAATTGACTTAGAAACTTTGAAGTAACTCTGAGAAACAACGTAGCTAATGGGTCTGTCCACGGCGACTGATGTTACAATTTGACTCTATTTTTTACTTATAAATTCAGCACTGTCTTGAAATTAAATTTTGATTCTTCTGAAATTGATAAATGGGGTATGAAATTAAGGGGAATAAAAAAACGTGATTGATGTTACGCAGAAGAGACATTGAGAAAAGTGACTTATATATCATTTGAAATTCTCTTCAAACTAATAACGTTAAATCCAAACAGATTTCTTCCCCTTAAAATAGAGATGTTAGACTTGGTGAAAACACTTTGTTTCATTGAAATAACTAAAAAACTAAAAGTATAAAAATTATTTAGCACCCGTGACTGATGATACAAAGATTTTGTGACTGATGTTACATTTCCGATAAATTGCTGTAATTATAAATTATTTCTCCTCGAAAATATAATTAGCATTTAAAATTGCCAAATTCTATTTGAAATACAAGAAAAATTTATTTATAAAGTTTTAAAAGTTATATTTGTGATGTATTTCATAAAATAAAAAGTCCTCTTGCCTTTACTACAAACAGTGCGCTAAATATTTTATTTCTTTCTCATGTGAATAATAAATTTCCTCCACATTGACAGACTATTTCTAATGTTTTACTGCTTGAATCTTGACAGTTACTAAATACTCCTAGTTTTCAATTTTAATGCATCTAACTTTTCGTGATACATTTGTTTGTCATGTTCTTCAAGAACCCGTTCTTCAGTTACAGTCAACAATTTTGGAACATGTTCTGCTGGAAGTGATTCCAACCATTACTGTAAAAAAAAAAGGATGTTGCTAAACACCTGCTACAGCTTCTGAATTTTAAAAAAGTATTACTCAAATATAACTCTTTTTTACATGATTGCAAGTAGGATGTTGATAACTCTGAAATTTGCATGAAGCTGTGACATTTAAAAATATTTCTGTATTAATGATGTAGCACTTTTATTCAAATGTAATACATGAAGAACTAGGAGTTATCTTTTTGTCAAATTTCATGCCAGAAACTTTTTTCTAGCAGCAGTTTTCTTTTGTGAAGATATAATAAAGAGCGCTTTGAATGACTAATACATTTTACCAGGTTTCATTATTTTAAGGAGGGGCAATGCAGCTGCTACACTGTAAAAACGATTCAGAAACGTTCCTGGAAAATAATAGGCAGCTGATGTGCCCAATTTCTGCCAGTAACATATCTTGGAAAAACCAAGAACGTTTTCCGCTAAAAGTCAGTAACCTTTCTGAAATATTGGCAGAACCTTCCTAATTTCTCAAGAGAGCTGCAGAAGCATTAGAGCGACCACGGCTAAGCGGAAATTACAAGCAAGAACCAAGCATATTCCTTGCCTGCAATTCCTGCCTCGACAAAGCTGCAGTTATCCAATGACTTATTTGCTCCATTTGGTAGTTTAGTCAATCTGGACGGGCTGCAATCAAACTGAAGCCGATACACTTAATAAACATGCTCAGTCAATCTTTAAACTGGTAGCAAAAAATGTCTTTCACACCAGTGAGAAGTCTGCATTCGTGCATCTTTTAGCAATTCAGGAAACTTTTTTTGCGAAGATACTTGATTTTGCGGAGAAATAGGTGAAAACCTCTGAAATTCCGAAACTTTTACGGAAATAACCAGTAACGTTTCGGAATTTTTTTACAGTGTACTTTAAACCGGGGACTTCAATACTTTTAATTTATTCTATTTCTTCACCCAATGCATCTTTTTAATTTTATTCTAAATTAACTTTGGTAATTATACTAGGTTTTTTTTAATCATTTTTTTTTTTTTTAAATCTTCCGCTCTTTGCAGCTTCTGCTTTGTTTCACTTTTTATAATTTTCATGTTTTTCTTTATTTTTTAATTTATATCGTCTCCATTTTTGCTTTTCTGCAGCAGTCAATGCTGTTTGTGCAATTTGTTTGAGGTTCATTAACGAAAAGACAAATGTGATTGATGTTACTGTGACTGATGTTACATATTTTAAATAAGTGTTAAATAATTAAATTCAACTATTTCTAAATATTTAAAGAATTAATATTAAAGATATCATCACAAATGAAGAGAATATGACTTTTTAAAAGCTTGGATTTGTTTGTTTTTTAAGCAATGCAAACTTTTATACAATTTTGTGCCTGATGTTACATTAGAGTATGAGACCTAGTTTAAAAACAATTGCTACAAGACAATTATAACAGTTTAAAGTTTCATTGTTGGTCTAATCTTTTCCTAGATAAACCACATTTCAATGAAAAATGAGATTGTAGACATAGCAATTAATTTCCTAAGTGAAAAAAAAAAGATAAACTTTTAGAATCGCTAATGCAACGACACATGGGCACTGAGTAGTGTTGTCAAAATTTGACTATAAAACTTATAAAAATATGATAATAGCTTTTTTTCGCATAGTTTTATAAAAATACAGTCTTTTTTACCTCATATGAAAGAAAAAAAATTACTGATTAAATTACGGATTTTTTTTACTGTGATGTCCCTAGTTTCATGGACATGCCCTAATGCACAAAGGAGGCAATGAGAAGTAAAGGGCAAAAGTTTGTAAGTGGCAAAATTTTAAATTTGGAGATAAACAGTACAAATACTAGGGGAACCTCTCCTATGTCTTGGGGCAAGAGATGGTACAGTAGGACCTCGTTTATCCGAGCTAACTCGGACTGCTACTGCCTCGGATGTCGGAAATCTAAGTTAATAGAAACTTTATACAAAAAACAGGATCGCAAATTTCAAAAAGTACCAATAAATGAAAATAACTTGAAGTAAATTTTATAAATTCAATTAAATATTTCCACAATATCACGTTTTAAACAGAAAAGAAAACAGAAATTTCCGATTTTTTTTTTAATTTTGAAATTAAAAATTCATCATTTTATTATTTGTACATTCTTGTTTTCAAAAAAACGCATAAAACACCTGAACAATAGAGAAATGAAACATCTTATCTTTATCAGGGCTTACCTATCTATAAAAAAGATAGATTTTATTATCGGCTCGGTTAACAGAAACCTCGGTTAATCGAAGCTCGGTTAATCGAGGTTCTACTTTTCTAGTCATCCGATAAAATCTTCCGATAACATCCGATAACAAAAGGAACTGGACAAATATGAACTCAACGTCGAAATTTAATACATGATTCCCTTAAGAAAAAAATGCGAATCCTATTCTAGACATACAGGTAGAAGAAAGTGAAAAGAAATAGAAAAGCTTTCAATGCTAGCAAATTAATAAAGAATAATATAACCTATATAGTTTCAACAGAAAACACAATTTAAAAATAATAAATAGTTAAAATTCAACATGTAGGGGAATGTGGGGCGAAGTGAAATGGTTAAGATGACCGAGTTTTTTTCAAAATGAACAATTCGGAAATTTGTTTTGAAAATTACAATACATAAAGATAGAACATTATATTTTGTAATGCAACTTGCGTTGAAACAGTATTTTTGATTTTTAGCTGTAAATTTGAGTCTTAAAAAAAAGGTGAAAATTTTTCACTTATTTTTTCGTGAGGCAAAGTGAAAAATAAAATATTTTTCTATTGAAATATTATCAATTCGACTATAAAACATATTTTTGACCAAAAGAATTATTTAAAAAAAAGTTGAATGAATAAATGAAAAGATATTAAAACAAAAAATGAATAATTAAATGAATAAATCAATTAATATATAAAGAAAACTAAATGCGCGAGTAAAAGAATGAATGAATAAGAAAATAAGTGAATGAATGAATAAAAAAGTGAATTACTAAATGAAGGTATGTAAATGAATTAACTACTAAATGAAAACATAAGTAGTTTATTGAAATGATTGGGTGAGTAAATGAAACAAACTATTTCCCTTCGCCCCGTATGTACTTGGTTAATTTACAATTTATTTAAAATACAAATAAGCCTAATATTAACTAAATTAATACTGCATTGAATAGTAGGAGGTCTCAATTAATGTGAAAAATTTTAATAACAAGAACTTTATCATTGTGAATCAACAAATATAATTTTTGACTTACAATGAAAAATATTACAATATGAGTATTTCTTTTAAAAAAAATTACCTTTATTACCAAATGCTTTAATCTTCGGCGGTATTTTTTTTCCTGGCAGGAATGGACTACATATGGTACTATATAGTTAAAATAATACCAGATAGGTGGAACTAGAAGCAGTATAAACATTTCACTATTTCACTCTGTCCCATGTTCCCCTACTTTTCTTTGAAAAAAAAAAAAAAAAAAAACACTGATTTTTCAAAGTATAAAATTTTCTTATTTATACTTAAACTCACTTTTATTTTTTCCCTTACAGTTGAAATAAAATTTAAGTTAAAGTTTTGCGGTCATTTTTAGGAATCATTATGTTGTTTTCTCTCAACAAATAATGATACCAGAACATTGTAATTTAACTGAATGATAAAAAAAAGTATATATTGATCTGAATCATAATCTGAAAGCGAAATAACAAGAGTTAAAATGCATTTTTTGTTTTGAGAATAAAGATCGTAATTCAATATTTGCATGAAAACATTAGTTTGAAACTTTTTAAGTAAAGATGTTGCTATAATGAGAAATAAACCGCCTGAATTAATTTCCTCCTGCAGTTAGAGCAAACTGTAACCTAAAGATTACAGAAACATAACACTCTAAACTAATTTTGATGCAAATTTGATGTTGTGTAAATTGATGTAACAGTTACGAAACGACATAGGAGTAGATTATTATTAAGAACTATAAAAGTCACCATTTTACGCAAAATTTCTAAGATATTCTAATTTTTCCCGGCATTGGTGCCTCAAGATGAGTTAAAGAAGCTAGGGAGACTCAGTACAATGAATGTGATTGAATGTTTTTGTCATAAAAAATATATTTTGTGCTTGCTACGCACTTTACAAGTCAGAGAATAATAAATTTGCATGCCCCTTATTCATGTATTGTATGTTTTTGAAGCAAGGCTGTAATGTATTGTAAATGAAAATTTCGACGTTTTAATTCAATCATATCATCCATTTCGAAAATAAAATTTGTGTCCTTTTTGGAAAATGTCCATTTAATTTATCTTTACTGCATTTTAAAGGCAAAACCTTTCATAAACTCAAGTATTTAGGGCAATTATACATCAAATCAATCATAATAATAATAATAATAATAATAATAATAAGTTTTTGACCTCACCATTTCCGATTTTTAATGACAATTGGTGTGAGGGACACATATGACAAGATAAGTAATCCTGCCAATTTTTAGAATTCTACTTGAAAAATTATACCAAATACAGGGCTGTTAAAAACCTGAAAAAGTTCGAAAAAAACGAAAAGTTGTGACATACAAATGACTATAACTTCTCTTCTAATTATGGTTGAATAAAAACTCAAAAACTATTGTAAATCTAAAGAATAGAGCCTTCTAGTGATATAAAACATGACTTTCTTACTACAGGTTTAAATTTCAAGGTCTTTCACTGTCACTTTTGACCTTGAATATTTCAAAACATGACCCTTTAGAATTTCTTCAAAAAATATATATTTTATAGCTCTGACACTATTCTTCCACTACAGCAAAACTTTGAATGGGATCGCAATGGCAAGATACTGAAAAAAAAATCAAGAATGTTCACATGTTTTGCATTAGGAAATTCCATATGTCAGGTCAGTGATCTCCTTAACCTCCTCACCACCTTTTAATGAAATTTCTAAAGAAGGACACATATGACAAAATAAGTAATCCTACTAACTTTCAGAGTTCTTCAAAAATTTTACGAAATACAGGGCTGGTTAAAACTTAAAAAGTAAGAAATAAACGGAAAGTTGTGTGATGTGCAAATAACTGTAACTTTTTTCCTAATGATAGTAGAATAAAAATTCAAAAAACATTGCAAATCTAAAAAACAGAGCTTTGTTTTGTTATAAAACATGACTTAAAACATGAAAACAGGATTAATAAAACAGGAAATAAACACGTTAGCTATGCGGCTTGTCCTAGCATAAATGGATGTCGTGAAGGAACTCTTCTCTCTGCAAATACATGGGTCGCCAAAGTAAAGAAATAAGTAATTCAGTTTATGAATTAGGGAAAAAAAAGAGTACAAACTATGTGGTTTTCTATTTGGTTGAGAATATGCAATGGGATCAATGCTTTTTCTCCCATTTCTATCATTTACTGTTTTTAATTTTTTTTTTTTTTTGTTTACATGCGAACACTGAATAAGCAAGGCACACTGTTGCTAGATTATACAGTTGTTACTAGATTGTTACAGATGTTACTTTTCAAAATGCAAAAAATACATGAGCTCATAGATGTAAAGACATCCAAGAAAAACTGTTTGTCGGGTGTTTTTACACCCATAAGCGCACATCTTTTTGCGGTAAAAAGTGGATTCGTTGTAGCTCTGAAAAACGTACCAGTAGTTGTTTTGCAAATTTGTTCGTTCAAAACGTAGATTTATTTATTGTTCGATTCAAAATTCAAAGCCCTTTAAACAATTATTTATTCAGGTGGTTTGCGTTGGTGGATACTGCTTTATTGTAAATTCATCCTCTACTGCGATTTACATTTATTATTTATCAATGTACTATTATCTACAATGTTTTATATTTCTTTGCTTTATCTATTTTATTTATCATCTGAGCTATCTTTTTTTTTTGGAAAAGCTATGACAAAAGAAGTGAGATAGAACTGTTGAAATATTAATTGTAATGTGAATATTATTCTCCCGCTCGTTGTTGGCGGAGAATACACTTCTATTTTACGTAAATATGTAGTTAATGTCTTTATTTTTTGTGAAGGCTTTCCTTATTTACTAAAATGCATAAATACATTTACTTATAAAAATTCCAAAGAAGTAGAAGAGGAAGAAACGGTGGGTCTTCAAGAAGTAATTACATATTCTGATTGCAGCAGGTGACTGTGGTAAAGCGGTAGCTGTAAAGTCACATGCTTCTATAATTATGCGACTTGGCCTATTCATATATAGAAAAATTCCGATATTGTAGTAGCTTGAAGCGTACATTATTTTTACCAATTTTATGTCAAATGTCAGAAAACCTATGTACTTTTCCATCAATATTCATGTAAAATGATTTTTCTCTCAACAGCATACAGAAGATGTTTGCTCAGCACAAAGACGATAAAAAAAGAGTTGAAAAAGCTTTGGAATCTTGTGGCCTTCCATTTGGGAAGGTAAGAATTTTCATTTCCCGTTATATCCCTCCAACCCTCTATGACAGTGTTATTATATTGACGAGACGCACATGTTACTGCCTTTATTATTAGCATAGCTAAGCTGCCAAGAGTTGGCCTTGACTCCTTCTTGTTGCAGAAGCATCCATCTCCATGAAGAGGAGATAGGCAGAGGCAAATTAACGAACGGAATTCGCAATGTGGTATTGGTTCTAGAGCATGAAACGTCACCTTGTAATTTAAAAAATTGGCTTAAGAGGTACAAAATTTCAATTTTGAACGGTCAATGTATTGGACAGGTCATATTCCAAGTACGTGGGTGGGTCTTGGTTTTACTTTTTTCAGCAGCCATTGGTCAGAGACAGACACGCCTCCTATAATTAATTTGAATTGAAAATTGGTGAGAGTAGGGTTACAATAAAGAATGCAAAGCTTGTCATTTTTACTTTTTCGCCAACGTAATACAGTTACTGTCCAACCACGGATTGCATGGAATTTTCAAACTACCAGATAACACGAATCTATGCGAATAAGGGGGAAAAGTAAAAATTTGATGCGCATATTCCGCTTATTTGAATGATACTCTGCTTTTGCAAAAGCTGACGTCGGTAAAAAATAATAGATTCGTCTATTTCCGGCTGTAAAACGGTTGTTTGTCTTTCCATACAATCCGTGGTCAGACAGAATTTCTTCAAGTTAAATATGTCAGGTCGAAATGATCACAGAACCAAAATTTACAAGGAGAACATTTTTTTTTTGTTTCATATCGCCAAAATGTTACTTAATTTCAAAATATGGCACGCGTCCTTTCTTCCTTCACTACCTATTTTAAGGAATGGACTCATTTTCTCAAAATAGCGGGACAAAGTGAAATGGTTAAATATTTTTAGTTTGAAGATTCACCTATCTACCAATATTTTAACTACGTTCTTTTATGTGTAGTTGATCTCAGTCAAAAAATAAATAACATTAAGTATCGAGTTATAGAGGGTGGTTCGAAAATAGGGGTTTCATGAGGCTCCTGATTGGGAATGTTGGACCTACAATAGCTCTTTCTCATGCATACGTGTTATTTAAAGAAAGTGATAGGGCAGAAATTTCACGCCGAAAAACAGCTTTGGTTTCAATAAAACACGTTGAGGCCAATATTACTATGAAAGGAAAATGTTACAAACATGCAGTTTTGATAGAAAGACGGATCCAGAAATTTCATCAAGGAAATTTATTTACATTACTTACTTCTTACAGCTTATCTAATTAAAAAATTCATGGAAAGACGGGGGCTCCTATAGCATATTTATTAAACAAATAAATTGTAGAGATGTAGCCAAGGAGAGGAGGGGAGTGTGAAGTTCTCCGAACCTATTCCCTTCCTTTTAAGTCACCGCAGGTATTCTAAAACTGCGATTTTAGAAATTCAGTTTTGGAAAAATTCCGTTAAAAGGTTCGAAATCCCATCTTATGAATATCATCATTTAAAATTGTGTACTTAGACTTTCAGCTACAAAGGGACTGTTAACGGAGAATCATTTCAGAATTTACGGAAAATTGCCCAAGGAAAGTCTCTGAACCCTATGTCTTTCCCTTACATCTGAGAAGGCCTAAAACCACGACTTTGAGACTTCAATTTTTAAACATTTTCTAGGGAAGGCTTCCAAACCTCTCTTTCTCTTTCATTTTTTTTCTCTGCGTTTGTTGCATTAATACATTAAGCGATGTTTTTGAGGAATTGGAGATTTTTTCATAACGAGCGTCTCATTATTATTTTCATATATGCACTGTAAAAACGATTCAGAAACGTTCCTGGAGTATAATGGGCAGCTGGTGTGCCCAATTTCTGCCAGGAACATTTATTGCAAAAACCAGGAACGTTTTTGGCTAAAATTCAGTAACCTTCCTGAAATTATCCTGGAAGCCTCCTGAAGTTATCCTGGAAGCCTCCTGAACAATTCAGAAATCTTCTCGTTTAAAGTCAGTCGTATCTCTGGAACTTTCGAGTAAACCTATAGATATATAATACAATAGCTTGGCACCTTCCTGCGTTTCCAAGAAAACTCGAAAAGCAGTGTTGCAAGCATGGCCAAAGCTAAGACAGAATTGCAAGTAAGTATCAAGAACTTTACTCGTCTGCAATTTGTTCAAAGCTACGTAGCCCATAGACTGATTTGCGCCCTTTGAACGCTTTATCAGACTGGTTGGGCCGCAGAAGAGCTTAATCCAAAACACTTTATAAATACGCTCAGTTAATCTTTAGACTGGGAGCTAAAAATATTTTTCCCAACAGTGAGAAGTCTGCATTCGTTCGACTTACAGCAATTCAGGAAACTTTTGCCAATGATACTGAATTTTTCCAGGAAGTGAATAAAAATCATTGAAATCCTGAAACGTTGCACGGAAATACTCAGTAACGTTTCGGAATTTTTTTTCAGTGCAAGGATCGTTTGAAATTGTATTTAGAGGCTTCAATTTCGAAACATTTCTAAGAGAGAGTTTCAAATCCCATTCCCTTAATTTAACACCACTAAGGTAGCCTACGATTACGTTTTTAAAACTTGAATTCCGAAACAGTGCCGGTTCCAAAACCACTCAAGGGAGGGGAGACCGCTCTCATCACCCCTGCCTTGTATCCGTCCTTGTTTCGACAGCACTTTCCTCTTATCTTCTCTACTAATAATAAAGCTGAAAGTCTCTCTGTCTGAATTTCTGTCTGGATCTCTGTGACGCGCATAGCGCCTAGACCGTTTGGCCGATTTTCATGAAATTTGGCACAAAATTAGTTTGTAGCATGGGGGTGTGCACCTCGAAGCTATTTTGCAAAAATTCGATTTTGTTCATTTTCTATTCCAATTTTAAGAACATTAGTTCTTACAGCGTATCTGATTTACACATGCAAGGGAGGATGGGGGTTCCCGAGCAAAATTATCATACAGGGTTCGTGCGCTCCTTCAAAACTCCTCCAATACTCCTTCATTCAGGAAATTTTTTTGAAGGGCCCTTCAAACTCCTTCATTTTGGTTTTGACTCCTTCAAAACTCCTCCTTTTTTAGTTTACTACATACTTTTCCTCTAAGACAGTAACTAAAAATTCTTTGATCAAAAACTTAACATCGTAACAAGGACAATTTTTCTGTAGTAATTTCGTATATTTAGTAGTGATTTTGTATATTTTTTTTTATAAAGATGTGATTTACAAATTGATCATAGAACTCGTAAAAGTTGAAAGTGAAAATATTATTAGATGACTAAGACATTTCATAAATGAAGTAAAACATGCTTAAATGGTGCTTGGCTATTTTTTCAAGTTTTATGATTATTGCTTTTGCCTTCAATCAGCAGCAAAAGTCAATTTGTCTAATTATTATTTAAAGATATAAAAATAAACAAGTAGATGTGCTATATTAAGTGATTGTGTTAAAAAAAAAACAATTGCTTAGTAAATCATAGTTATGATATTGTAAATTAGGTCCAGAAGTGATGTTATGACTAGAGAGGGAGACAGGTTCATGAAATTGCGACAAGGGGAAGAGAGAGGGGGACAAAGTGACATCACAGAGTTATTATAACAATATGTTTTTAAAAGTATAACATGTGACAATAGGAGTAGTAAGGTGAAATGTGACAAAGGGGGAAGGGGGCCAAATATGTAAAAAAAATTGCGACATCATTTAAGGACGGCCCATAAGTACTCCTTCAAATTCTCATTTTACTCCTTCAAAACCCCTCAAAACTCCATCATTTTATTTCTGAAATTGAGTACGAACCCTGTCATGAGACGGACGAGTAAATTACGAAGTTATCATAACGTGGAACCGTAAGAAAGGCAAGCCAATTGGCGAGAAATTCATCATACATTATTTGTAAATATACAGGCGAACCCAAAGACCTTTCAATTTTCTACTACAGGCAAAGCCGTGCGGGTGACACTAGTCTCTAAAAGTGCTAGCGTCAATGAATTGTGCTACGTGATGACAGTTGTTGGCATGATTATTTGTCTATTTTAAATTTTACTAGTATGCTATTTGTTTAGCTAGAATTAGCTGCAATATTTGTTAGCTACAGCAGTAGCAACCTAATAAGATAAATAAATACCTTTGTGCTAAATAGTAAAGTCAGAACAAACAACGTAAGTAGAAATTTGTACAAATTGTAGTACAAATTTGTGCTTCTACTTACGTTGTTTGTTCTGACTTTAGTAGCAACCTACTCCGGCCAAAACAAGCCCCGGTTTCTCCTACAAATATAAAATATTTCTTTAAAACTCCTTTTCCCTTTCTGCTGAGGAATAAATGCACTAAAAATGATAAGAAGAAATAAACTGGCTGGCACAATTAATAAACTGCAGAAATAACAATAGAAAAACTTTGATAGATGCAGCAGCTGTTTATGTAGTTAATTGGTGGTGCCAGATACTTTCTTTTGTGCTTATCAACCTAATCCGCTTCCATTTTTGAAATTCTCGACAAAATGTCTACGATATTAACGAAGAAAAAGAAGTTTGTTATTATTAAATGTTTACGAAATACGATACCCGAAAGGAATTACCTCGGATATTATTTTTTTGCATTGTGGTACATCGACGTAATTAAAGTTTAAAGTAAACATTCAAAAGAAAGCTGAGTCATAAGTTTTCATTTAATGTATTGTACTATTTTTAATGCAGTACACTTTGCCAAATTAATAAAAATAAAAATAAATCAGAACTAATTAGATGAAGAAAAACTTAGTACAAGATTATTACTTTGTCTCATTGAACAGATGATAAGAAAACAAAAAGAGTTAAATGCAAAATAAAATTTAACTCAATTAATGAACCTTTAATTAATCTTTTATCTGAAATTTAAATGACAATTACAAACTACAAAAAATTACGATACATAGTTCGATCTGAAATAATAGAACGTTTTAATAATAGAATAAAACAAACGTAGCTCTATGTTTGAAAGTTAATATTCATTCAAAATATCATCCATTTAACTCATTACAACGTTCTGAATGGCCAAACAAGCTATCCATAGATTTTTACTTCCTTTTACAAAAAAGGAAATATTGTATTCACGAAAAAAATTTCACTCAAAATTCGGCCTTAATTTCCATTTTGCTCTCCCCCAAATTAATGTTGAGTTTTTTTGTTTTTTTTTCAGTTTTTTTTTTTTTTTTTCATTCTGACCACATGTGGATAAGTGCCTAAGAACGTATAAACACCCGAAATATCCATTTTGACATTCCCCGAGTTAATTACAACGACTTTTCTCGTGATGTACGTATGTACGTATGTATGTCGCATAACTCAAGAATGGTATGTCCTAGAAAGTTGAAATTGGGTACGTAGACTCCTAGTAAGGTCTAGTTGTGCACTTCCCCTTTTGGTTGCATTCGGGCGTTTTTAAAGTGGTCTTTTGCCCCTTTTTTGGGGGAAATCATTGTTAATTTCGATGTATACTCAAGTGGCGGACACTTACGATATATCGCGAGTCTTTTGGTTGCCAAGTTTTTTCACCAAATTGGCAACAAATTTGCCTTTGTATTTATTTATTTATTTTTTATCTTGTTTCAATTTGGCCCCGTCGGTGATACTTAGAGAGTAAACTATTGAATCCCATTAAAATTGCCAATAATGGGAAAATGGTATTAAAATTAGAGTAAAAGGAAGTCATGTGATGCACACATCAGCTCGTTTAATTCGATTTCAAGAGCGTGCTTCTTGTGAAAACCAATGTCATGGAGCACCTGTGTCATGATGCTTGAATGGCTGGGACATCATCGTAAAGAGCAATGAACTGCAATGAAAGGTCATTGCAGTTTTCAGTTTCTGGAACAGAAAATAGTCATACGCTGAGACAGTACACTGCCGATTATCGGCTAGCGGGTTATCCGCGGGGTGGATTATCCGCGAGTCAATCAACAATCAGGAGCATGTATTTTCGTAACAAATATCAAATACCATGAACTGTACTGTAAAATTGTGAATTTAAACTCAATTGTTTTTATTTTATTTATTTGGTTATTTATTTATTTTGTTTTGCTTTCATCATCGCACGTACTCTTTTTACTTCCTTTTAGAAAAAAGGAATTATTGTATTCGCGAAAAAAATTTCACTCAAAATTCGGCCTTAGTTTCCATTTCAATCACCACCGAATGAATATTAAGTTTTTTTTCGACTCGACCGGAGTTGGATAAGTGCCTAAGAACGTATAGACACGCGAAATATCCTTTTTGACGATTCCCGAGTTAAGTACAACGAGTTTTCTCATGACGTCTGTATGTATACGTGTGCGGATGTGGGTATGTATGTCGCGTAACTCAATAACGGTAAGTCCTAGAAAGTTGAAATTTGATACGTAAACTCCTAGTGTTGTCTAGTTGAGCATCTCCCCTTTTGGTTGCATTCGAGGGTTTCTGAAGGTGTATTTTGTCCCTTTTTGGGGGGAAATCATTTGGGGAGACTGGCGATATATCGCCAAGTTTTGTCGCCAACTTGGAGACAAATTTGGCAATTTTTTTTCTTTTAATCTGTTTCAATTTGGGCAACGTTGGTGATATTTAGAGAGTAAACTATTGAATTGCATTGAAATTGCCAGTAATGGGGAAATGACATTTAATTGGAGTAACAGGAAGTCATGTGATGAACACATCAGCTCGTTTTTTATTGACGTTAAGTTCAATTTTAAGTTCAATTGCGCAGAAATACAAAACATTTTAACTGTTTCTAGAAAGTATCATGCATCAGTACAGCCAATTTTTAGAAGGAAGGACATTTCTCACCTGATTTGTCCCTCATTTTAGCCTTTTTGTGGTTTGTCCGCGATTCCTATTATCCGCGGCACTTGAGCCACCCAATTCCATGAAAAATCGGGTGTTTACGGAACATTAGGCGGTTACGGAGGGTTATCGAGGGCAAAAATCTATTTTATGTATACTGAGCTGAATAAATCAATGAAAGGGGTTTTTTACAATAATGATGTTTCAGTCACTGGAGCTGCTTGACACAAGTTATAAACATCCCCAAACCAAATTTTAATTAATTATGGATAAATTGGGTGACTGTTCAAAACGTTGTACTGAGTTGAATGCATCTTACTTTGAATAAATATTAGCTTTAAAACATATATATATATATATATATATATATATATATATATATATATACCTATTTTGTTCTATCACTGAAAAGTGCGGTTTATTTTTAGATCGCACTGTGTGAAGTAGTTGTTCTTGAACTATATGAACCTTTTGCCAGGTGCACCTAAACTGATATTTTAGCATTTGCTCAAATGTTTCTAAATATACCTTTTTTACGTTCAAAAAAACAGTTTCACAACAAAATACATCTTTATGAAACAATAATAGCCGTTGAAAAAAAAAAAAAAAGTAGAATTATTTCAGTTCTTCACTGTAAAAACGATTCAGAAGCGATCCTGGAAATTAATAGGCAGCTGATATGCCCAATTTCTGCCAGTAACATATCTCGCAAAAACCCGAAAAATTTTCCGCTAAAATTCAGTAACTTTCGTGAAAAATCCAGAAATCTTTCCGTTTAAAGCCAGTCGCGTCTCTGGAATTTCAGTGTAATCTTTGGTAGGGATAATATTACAGCTGGGCACCTTCCTGATTTTCAAGACAGTTCTAAAAGCAGTATAGCAAGCATGGCCAAAGCTAAGACAGAATTGCAAGTAAGTATCTCACTTGATTGCAATTCTCGCAAATCTACGTATTCCATAGTGATTCGCTCCCTTTGGGAGTTTAATCGGTATGGACGTCCCGCAACCGAACTGCAGCCGATACGCCTAATAAATACTCTCAGTTAATCTTTAAACTTGTAGCTAAACAAATTTTTTACAACAGAGAAAAGTATGCATTCGGACAACTTGTAGCAATTCAGGAAATGTTTGGACTATGATACGTGATATTTCCAGGAAGTGGATAAAAACCATTAAAATCGCGAAACGTGACACGGAAATTCTCAGGAACGTTTCGGAATTTTTTTTTACAGTATTCTGATGTATTTTACTTTGCTGTAACTTCTGGTTATTAATGCTTTAAGCTGGGTGACTTGAGTCAATTTCTACAATACGTAGGACTAAGAGTACAAAATGCAGAACTGTTTTCAAAAAAAGTTTCGGTTTTAAATTTACGAATTCAAGAGGAAAAGGTCATAGCTGCTTTGTAAAAAAAAAAAAAGAAAAAGGAAGAAAAAAATCGAAACGTTCGTGAAAAATAATGGTCCGTTAGTGAGACTATTGTCTCGCAATACCGTAGCAAGTAACATAGCTGGCAAAAAAACTGGAAAAAAAATCCCGCTTAAAGTCAGCAACCTTTCCAAAATTAGGCTGGAATTTTTCTTAAGAACTCAAAAGCAATTCCAATCGACCCATCGTGTTTCTGGAATAAATCAGGATCCTTCAGATAAAACTTAGATACGTTTATAGTATTAGCTTCCCAACTTCTTGATATAACAGGAACGCCCCTAAAACAGATATGGCCTTAGCTAAAGCAGAGGTGCAAGCAATTACCGAATAACTTATTTACTTGCAATTGCCTCAAAGCTGCTACGTCCATCGACTGCTCTGTTTTGGGCTAAGTCAATCAGTAAGTACCGTAATTGAGTTGCATGTAAAACACATAATAAGAAAATTGAGTTTATTCCCACACTGGTAGCTAAAAATTTTTTAAAAAGTCAATATTGAGAAAACGTTTTCGTAAACATACTTGATTTTCGTAGTAAGCTGGTGGAAACTCGTGAAATTCCAGAACATGGCCCCGTAACAATGTGAGACGTTTCGGAAGTTTCATACAATTTGCAGCATATTGCAATAAACTACAAAGAAAGCTAAAATTTAAAAACTACATATTTCGCGCTGCAAACTTCTACAGGATCCCTAAAAGATCCCTTTTTAGTCAATGTACTTCGTTTCGTTGTAATTTGTGTTCAGAGCTCGATTAGAGCTAAAAGCGTTTTTTCATCATCCTATTCAAACATTTTTGCAAGTTCCGAAACATAATTTGAGAAGCAATGCAGAATCTCAAAAAAAAAAAAACTTATTTAAATTCTTAAAAACAATGCAAATAAATTCTAGTCACATCTTTAACTACAGCAGTGAAATTAATTTTATTTTGATGTTATGCTGTTGCGATTAATTACGTAATTTTTAGAAAGTGGCTCTTATTTTATGCAAATGCTTTGTTTTCTTAATAATCTTATGAATAATTTAACAAGTATGGAGCATTAAAATAATCTAATAAAGTAATCTAGTCACACGAGTCCCTAGTTCCAAATAAATTACTCTTTAAAAAATACGTGAATTTCATAATTATAAGTTATTTTTTAAAAAATATTTTTCTATTTTTCTATGAACTAATATTGTTTTTATTAAAGCAAAGGAATAAATGCTGAAAAATAAATACATTTGCTCCACTGTCTAATTATTAAGTGTGCGAAAAAAAGAGAACAATAGCTTCAATTCCTCGAGCGACGTTTTTCTTTTTTCAAACATCTTTGTGTTTCTTGCGAATTACATTTGTTTGTTTTATTTAATCCATCCATATGTAGATGCTAGAAAAAAACATTGACTTTTCTAACTGCTTTTTCTATTGCATTTGCAACGTGGGCACGTTTCTTTTCCAGTAGCAGTGAAGTCCGAAATGAATAATTGAGGCAATGAAAACCAATGTTAATGTTAGAAAACAGTATATTCTTTGCAGTTTTACTGGAAACGAAGTATCAATTTTGCCACATTTCTCTTACTTTAGAAGAAATGATGCATAGGATTTTTTTTTTTTTTTTTTTTTTTGCGCCCTATAAATGGAAGTTTGTTTTCGCCTGTTGTCGGAGGTTAGTTTTAGCTTTTAGACGGCAATATATATTTATCCAACTCTCTAGAGCACCTGCCCACTTAATCATAGCATACATTTATGTCACGCAAATGGAGTTATCTTCAAAAAAAATCATTTATGAATTTAGCAAGTTATTTTTTTTTAAATTTATTTATTTATTTGTTTTTGTACCGTTCGGATTTATTTGAAAAGCTCAGTACAGTCAGTGTTTGAAAAAGGTATTGCTTTTGGGCCAATATATGACAGGTATTTACGCTAAATATTTCTTGGAAAATTTTGTTTTTACCACTACAAGGTATTCCAATATCAAATTTTCGCTGTATTAACGCAAATATTGAGAGTCAAACGTATACACGAAAACTAACACTGACTATCTTTCTTGTCAAGTTTTAAAACAGTATAAATTTTACTTTTCAAATGATGAAGACTTTTACTAAGGGGTTTTTTTTTTTTTTTTTTTTTTTTTTTTTTGTGCTTGCGATTTTATTTAAAGAAGTAGTTTTCATCAACTTGAAACACCTAATGATTTTACATTTTATTTTTCCAGAATGACACCATCCCATCTGAAAAACTAACCATCGATCTTTTCTTCAACTTCTACCGGAATCTTCTTTGTCGAGATGAAGTGGATAAAATCTTCGAAAGGCTGTAAGTCTACTTATATGACTACTACTCATATGAGTCAACTCATTGATTGATTATTTTACCACTCCTCAATCAAATCTAGTCATTACATATTTTGCTACTCATTTGAATTACGTGATTAATTTTTAACCACTCATTTGACTCATATGATTAACAATTTTTCTACTTACATGAATCAAATCAGTAGTTATTTTATCATTTGCACAAATTAAGTCAGTAATTATTTTACTAATCATATAAATCAAGTTTTTAAGCTCCTTGACAGCAACCGCAGGGTCCTCCCTCAAATCTGGTGGATTCAGTTGACTGAGGTCAGACTCAGCTAAACACCTAAATGTTGTCCACACTATTAAGATAAACTGTCTAAAGCTGTCTTACGACCAAACGGCACGACCTTGAGAGTCACGGATTTGAACAAAACTCTAGCTATAGGTCCATTCCCACTAGATATGAGCGCAGGTAAAGCGGTTTGACTGCATAGGACCTAGTTTCTCTGCAACGAAGGTCCAAAGTTGTTAATTTGACCCCAGAAATGCAATGGCGTTTCCATTGGAATTTCCGAATTCGACACTGTTTTCGATCTCAAAACACTTTTGGCATCTTTTGTAAGTAAATTGAGCATAAGGAAGAACACGTACTTATTTATGGACATTATCTAAGTTATTTGGAAAGTCGAAAAAATCTTGCATTTTTGTTCTTTTGTGTGCCATGTGCAATAAATCAGAGCTTTTTCTAGTCTCTCATTTTTTTTCCTTATAAATGTGGGATATCTTTGATATAAGACGATAAATATCCAGTTAAAATAATTTTTTTATTAGCAAACGCTAAATACTTTTTACTAGCAGACAATTAATATAAAGCGAAAATAATTAGTTTCATTTGCAAACGATAAATATACTGTTACTATGTTATTTTGGCATTCAAGTTATTGAAATTAAAGGTAGTAGCCAAGGTGGACCTCCGTTGCAGCCGAACTAAGGTTTATGCAGTCAAACCGCTATACATGGGCTCATATCTAGTTGTTGGAATTGACCTATATCTAGAATTTTGTTCAAATCCGTGACCCTCAAGGTCGCGCCGTTTGATAGTTAGTCAATAGCAGCATTCTGTCGAGAGGTTTCATGGCCAAACCATATTGTACTGGCTACTGGAAGACGTTTAGGGTCAAAACTGTGCTGGGTGGATAATGTGGAAAAGGATTGAAGATAAAAAGATGCGGTTTCCACTAAACGGCTGGAAAAGAAGCTGGGTCTTGTACGGCCACGAATCAAAAATAGTTCTGTTGGCGACTAACAGATGGCAATGTCGGATTTCTGATCTAAGATCAATCAAAGCAACAAACGATATAAAAAGGATCAATGGCAGCAGGTAATGGTAATAGAAGCTAATATGCATCGATATGCTGTCCATAGTTGAGGAAGCCCGTTAATTTTACTGTATTATAAGAATTATGCGGAAATAAAAAGCTGTAGCGCCATCTGTTGGTCAAAAACAGAACTAGTTTTGTTTCATTGCCACACAAAACTCGGCTTCTTTTCAATTCCTTCAGTACAAACCTCATCTTTTTTATCTTTATTCGTTTTCGAATTATTCGTTTTTAAAGTTGGTCTTGACTTTTGGATCAGCACCATACTTGCATAATTGAGTACTTAATGACTCGAGTCTGATGTCTGTTCAATTTTTTTTTCCTAAGTTCGGCACTGGATAATCTTAACTCTAGCTGCAGTAATGTTTAACACAAAAATGTTCTTAAAGGAAATATAGCCAAAGAGGAATAACTTAATTTTCCAGACAGTCACACCGCGAGCGCAGACTTTTATAAAGAAAGAGATAAAGTTAAATAGAGCGTACTCCTTCGCCATTCAGTAATAACTACAATCTTTACTTTATTACTTAAAGATATAATAATTTGTACAAGCAAAGCTGCGAACGAAGCAAAAAAGAAGTTTTTTTTCAGCAAAACGCGGCTTTTCAATTATTAAGGGGGAACTGCTTAACTTTATCTTTGAGAGGTACGAAAAAAGATAACATGCAAAACTGTTTAACTAATTAAGCATTCGCTGACAGAATCAACAACTGCATTTGCTCCCATTTTAATCTACATTTTAGATTTTTGTGAGTGCGTGTAGAGCAAGGGGGGAAATACAAAGAAAAAAAAAAGAGCGAAGAACAGGATAATGTCATGTCAAACATTATTAAAATATGATAAAATATCAGCGGATGAGGCAAATGGAATTTTTTTTCAATGAATTTATAAGTTGGGTGGTTTTTGTTTTTCTGCTATCCTATGATAATATAGTGTAATCGATCACGATTATGATTACGAGCACGAAAAAAATGGAATTAAAATTACGATTACGATTATAATCCTCTGAGAAAACGTAATTACGATTACAGCAACGATTCGATTATGTAGAAAATGTAATCGATTACAATTTATAACAGGCCGATTATGATTTTGATTACGATTACAGAACAGACTTATAGTATAATGTATATACTACATTACTCATTTGCATCAGCATCGTGATAGTTGAAAATTATGATTTTGATTTAATATTAAAGAGATGATTCTAACTACCATGTAGTATTAACTTAAAGATTATTTATTTATTTATTTATTTTGAACTATTGCGCTGTGGCAGGAAAGAAGCAACATATGAAAGATGAAAAACATCTAAATAATTTAAATTGCGTACATTACAAAACGCTACAATGACTGTATATTGTATACAGGTATAGGCACTCTTATTCAAATGTACAGTGCTGGCCAAATCATTAGACTAAAGAGGTATTGTTTTTTGTACACTATTTGTACTAAAATAGTATTTATTTTACTGTTAAAGTACAGTACATACTGTACACTGATTATTACGTTATTTTAGCATAATTTAATGTTTGCAGGTGGCAGCACTGTCTGCTTTGTTTATGTTCTTTGTTTGTCTACCTACCAGGAACATAACCTCAATCAGCTTAAACAGTTCACTAGTTCTTTTTATTAGTGTGTTCTGTTATATTTAAGGTTAGTTTTAGGTAATTAGTGAGTATGTGTATGTGAGTATATATAATAGTGAGTATAAACAATTTTTTACCTCCTTTTTTAAAAAGTTAAGAAATTGTGTAAACCGTGTGAAAAGTATGCCAAAAAGACTTTAAATGCTCATCAAGAACAAGGGAGTGCATACTAAATATTAGATAATTATTTCACTGTTTGTTAATGTGTCTATCGTTATGTAATCAATAAAGAATTTGCTTTTAAAACAGTCTTAGTCTAATAATTTGGCCAGCACTGTATATACAGTGCATATTGTTTTGGACTCAGCTGTTCATTATTACTTTGCCACTGCAGTAGTTCTGTCTTAGTCCTCGCTTAAGGACGGTTTCTTACCGATAAACTGCTCAACGTTTTCGAGCTCATAATTTCTGAAAATTGCGTGGTATATTTTAGCATTGCATTCTGAACTATTTAGCATAACCTAAATTGATTTAATACGCAGCTATTTAAAGAAAAAAAAAAGAACCTCGTGTGGTTCTTTATGCAAAAAGAACTACGATGTAATAAAATACGCAGAAAGTGTAAATAAAAGATACGGAACTAAACAATTGAAAATTAAAAAAAAAGGAGTTCAATGCATTTAAGTGTAATTAATACTTCAAAGAACTATTTTCTTACTCATTCATTGAGAAGTTAAAGAAATTTCCAGCAATGCTAAACAATCGTTGAACTAGAGCAGATGACGCAGAAATTGAAAAATACTTCGGTAGTGATATTTTTAGCAAAAGGGTACATATGAGTGTTAGATCCCTACAACTCTAAAGGATCAATTTTATGATCATTTGATAAGCTGTTTGCATGTGTTTTGATTTCATTCTTGAATCAATCACTTATTAAAGAAATTGCACTTTTACAAGTGCTAAAAGGTTTCAACTTAACACATAAAAAATAAGATTGGGCATAACACGTTTTGTTATAATTTCCACTTTTCAGTCAAAGTTTTTTTTTTTCTTTTTTCTTTTTTCTTTTTTCTTTTTTTTTTTTTTTTTTTTTTTTTGCATAAATGAGTATTTTACAATAATATTTATGCATGAGTTTTAATGCAGCAGTGAAATGCAATTATTCTCACTTTAAAAAAGTAGCATAAAAAGATAATTAAATTACAAAATTGGTATTAAAATAATTAATTGATACAATAAAACGCAAACATATTTTTTTAAATCTATCAATGCAAACTTTTACTTTCATATACTTATTAACTAGAGATAAGATCAATTTCAAACATATAAAACGTACATTTAAGATGAAACTATGCGAAAAATTATTTTGAAAACATGCAAAAAAAATCTTATTTACCAGGGTTTATATTAGATGTCATGTAGTAAAAAATAAAGGCAATACATATATAAGAGTGTTTAAAGAATCACGGAAACACATACACACATACAAATTTGGTTTTCTTTTGACAAAACCTTTTCTCAGTCATTCACTACTTTCTCTTGAAAGTGTAAAAAAAAAAAAAAAAAAAAGCTTTTTGTTGCAAGAAACTTTTAGTTGTATTTTTTCTGCTAAAATACGATTTTATGGCGGCAATGTACTTCACTTGTTTGTTTAACACTGACAGCTGAAAAGGGAAATTGATAAGTGACCATTGTAAAAATTTGGAAAGACGTTCCCAAGAGGTTCTGAGACGTTCCTGTCAAAGGCGTCCACAGGGTACTTTTGACACGTCTACTACCACTAATTGTACTAAACACTTAAGATGGGTCTCAATTTATGACTCTCATTTGCAAACAGGGACGAGCACTGAATAGCTTGAAGTATTTTTCTATGTTACTATTGAACTATGTTATCGTTGCAAACAATAGTAAAAAAGAAGCTTAAATATTTTCACTTTCAGGAAGTCAAGATTACACGATTACAAGGCTAAATTACAATTTATTTTACTTAGATTACACTTATGATTACGCATGAAAAGCCTAATTATAATTTTGTACACGATTACGGGAGTATCCCATTGACTGATTACGATTATGATTATGGTTACACAAAAATGTAATCGATTATTCAGATTACGATTACGTAATCGGCAATTACTGCAAACCTGATTACACTATAGTCAAACATCCAAGATTCCCCCACATTTGAACACAGCAGACAACTCAAAGAAACAATCGAAACAATGATTTAAGAGAAATATGTCCGATCTTTTAATTATTTTCTCAGTTAATAAAAATCATTTGGTATTGTTGTCTCTGTCAATAAATTGTGCAGATAATTGACTATTCTTCATGGTTCAATGTATGAGATAAAAATTAAAAAATAAAAGTGACCTAAAAAGGTAAGAGCTCAAAAATAAATTAATTGTTCAAGTGATTTTCTTCTTTTCTTTTTTCTCTTTTTTTCACGGTACAGTAAGCCTTTAGTCTTGTTCTTCTTTATTTATTTGCTTATTTATTTATTTTGTGGGAAAGTAGGCTAATCATGGACAACAAATTTGAACCATTTATTTGAAACATTAAGCCTGGTAAAGTTTTAAAATCTAAAAAGCTTCTTTCTTTTATTTTCTTGTCCCATTCTTAAACTTCTCTTAAATCTTCTGTCTATCTTTTTCTCTGAAGGGTGTAATTAAACTGAATGAGCTCTTGGAGCTGCAAACGTTTTTTCTCCTCATTGTAAGTGTGCCCTTTTAGACGAAGAGATTGAGGTTTTTTTTTTTTTTTTTGCTTTGATGCCTTACGTAAATTTTGCTATATTATTTAACTACAAAAAGTCAACAGCTGCGTACAGGGGATAGAAAAGGAGAATTCTTTCGTGATGCATAAAGAGAAAGGCTGTTTTCTTTAAATATAATTTTTAGTTTTAAATTTCTTTATTTCTGAAAATGTATTCGTTTAAGCTGAACTAATGTTTCCAAACATTTAAACGAAGAAAAAAAACATTTTTGTTTCTTAATTTGAATTCTGATCGTTATACTTTAACCTTTTTCTTGTCCATTTTCTTTCGGTCTTTCGATTTTGAAAAGCATTGTTCAAAATAGAAAATAATAACGGTTTCAATCTTTTTTTTTTTACTACTAGATTTACAAAATGGTTCAAAACTTACAGAAATGGAGCTTCAAAAAACCAGACACACGTTTTATAAAGGATATTTTTAATTAATATAGGATTACTTCAAGGTCATTTTGGCCATTACGGTTTCATTTAAAGAAAATATTGACCAAATAACAAGTGCAAGAATTTCAGTTTCAACTCGTAGTGTTCAAGAAAAGTGACTACAGTCGAAATCGCTTGTAACGAGCCCTGGTTTAACGAAAACTCGAATTTAGCGAGGAAATCAAAAAAATTTGGTTGGTGCAATATTAAGTCAATGGGAACATAACTTGCTTTTAACGAGCAAATCCCGCTTAAAGCGAGTAAAGTTTTTATAAAGCATAAAATTTCTGTTGATTTCTAATTCAGAAGAGATTATCCTATGTTTGATAATATTCCATTAACATTTTGAATTCAACTAAAAGTCAGAGATAAGACATAAATCCTGAGAACAAGTGCTGACAGCTGTTTTCCTTGAATTTGTGGAGTTGACAAGCATTAAAAAATTTGTATTTATTGAAGCAAATGTTAGTGTAGCCGAGGATATTGTAGCCCAAATTCAAGCTAATACAGATGAAAAAAGTAATGAAAGCAATCACGATAACAACAAATGTGAAGAATTTTCAACAGCCCTTGATATACTCAATGGTTTCTAAAGTGCAGAAAAACTTCAAACTATTTTGAAACCAGGGATACAAATGGTGACGTTTTCAAAGTCACACATTTCTCAAAATCAAAGAGACAATAAGAAAAGCAAATAACTAAATATTTTTGGTATTGTACAGAAATATTGTATAAAAATAATAAAGTAAGCCTGAATTAATCTTCGTGATTTTTTTCCACGAACCCGCTTTTTACGGGCACTACGGCAAATACTGCGGTCCCTTCGCGTTCGTTATATGCGAGTTCGACTTTTATGAACTTATTTTCCGAATTTCAGTAACTTATTGATTGAAGGTTGAAACAAAATTCATGCTAGAGACTAAAATGATTAAGATAACAAATATTTTTCAAGAGTAATTGTATTTATTTTGAAAAAAAAATCCTCTGTTCATTACATTTTTAAGGGTTTTTTTTTTCATCTCCAAATTTTCATATCTCCTCCATTGTTGGGAAGAGATGTATCAATATAGAATTTTAAACGCAAAGCATATCGCATCATGAAAAAAGAAAGAAAAACTCCAAATTTCTCTTGCTCTCAGTGATTATTCCAACATACAAAACACATCCATTTATTTTGGGAGAGCTTTTATGACTAAGGATAAAATCGATGGTTTTAAAATTTCAACGTTCAGTTTGGAATGTACGTCGTAGTTTCTTTAGTTCCATCCATTAGCAATGTCAAGAATACAAATGAATAAGAAGGAAAAAGAAGCTGAGTTAAAACAAAGAGTTACTTGAATATTTCTGAGAGTGATGGTGCATGAAAACATCTCACTGAAAGTAAACATAATCAAAGCGAAGGAAAAATTGAATCGTGTTCGAGGTGACAACAAAGAATCTAAGAAACGATACAGTCGGACCTTCATGTATCGAAGTAGCAAATTGTCAGAAAAAAACTCGATATATAGAAATTTCGATACATAGAAACGATCTTATTTTATCTTAAAAGTCTCTTAAAACATTAAAATTAAAGCTAATTTACGTGTATGAAACCCAATTTCAAATTAATACGAGCATCGGATCAAATAAAAGTTAATAATTAAAAAAACAACAGAAATTACATTTTTGCGCCTTCATACATCTTCATTTTTCTTCAATTCAACTTAATCCGCAACATAAGGGGATTTTCGTTTTGACAATGTAATCGAAAGAAAAGAAAAAAATCAATCTACTTAACTTGAATGATTTTTACTGTAGCTAAAAAGACAAGAAATGATAATAAACAGACAAAAGAGAGAACTTGAAATTGATTTTACAAAGTTTCTGGTTACAACTAAGATTTGAAATCAACTTGAGGGAATTTAAGAACGCCAGAACGAAACAACGACCTATCTACACACCCCTCAACCTCAGATTCCTTATGAGTTCCGTAGCAACCTTAAGGGAACATAATTTTCTCCCCTGACCTTCATTTTTCATGAGACAGTATAAAGTGGAAAAAAATCTACGAATGTCTCGAAAAAAAATTCGATATATAGAGATTTTTTCGATATACAGTTTCGATAACAATTTTTCTATGTAATGAACATGGAAATTTGCTGGGATTTCGATACATAGAAAATTTTGATATGTGGAATTTCGATATATGGAGGTTCGACTGTATTTTTATTTCAGTAGTTTTGAAAATTTGAGAACTTGATAAATACTATTTTTCATTAATGATCGATTCAGTCACCTTCTCTAGAGGTCAGATAAGTCTGATTGCGATGGGGAGTTCCTGGGTTCGAATCCCGACTCGACTATGGATGTATTTTCTCTCCCTAATAGTTTTCCTTTCTTTTTGTAAATGTGTTGTTGTGCTGTGAATGCTGTGAATGGTTGTCTGCCCTATAAACGGATCCTCTTATGGCATGTGCGTACTGTGGAAATTGGACTTCACACCAAATTTTGGTACAGTTGAAAAGTGAAACAGTGCATCCAGAATGGGGTCGTTTCCAAAATTTTAAAAGTTTTTTTTTTTTTGAAAGAGCATGCTTAAAAACATCGGAACTGACCATTTTTAAAATAATTTGTTTAAGTTTAATATTTTTAAAAAATTACTTAAATCGGTGCACCTTTATTGTCTACGCTTCTGTCCGATGACATCATAAATGATGAAATGCCATTCAGTGTTGCCATTCACAGAGCAAAGTATTTAATTCGCATCTTTACTCAGGTAAATTGGCAACGATATGGTTGATAGCAAGCGTAGAGCGCAATTTTAAATCGCTTCTTGACTATCATAACGTGGAATCGTGGTAGAAAGATGAGCCAAAGTGCATCATTTGTGACGTCATCAAGACCACGCCTTGTTTGAAAAATCGGGTATTTAAAAAAATTAATTAAAAAATAACTGTTGAGAAAATGAAAGTATTTTCTGGGTCCATGTTATTATTAATTTTTTTTTTTGCTTATTCTATAAAGTTTAAGGACAAAAAGTACTACTTTTGACTAAAGGAAACAACCCCATTGCCAGCCTAGCTGGTACAAGACAACAGCATTAATGATAGACTTTTGCATTCAAAAATGAACTCTCGGTTGTCATCAAACTATCGGTTCTCATAACTTTAAAAATAAAGTGTAGTTATTAATGATATCGTTTCATTTCCCAAGCGTGTTTTACTGTACTTAGTATTTTAGTGAATGGTAATTTTTCCAAGAAGGTTTTAGTTTTAACATGTTTTATTCCCAAATGTCATATTTGTTTGTAAACGCGATCATCAGCGTGAAATGATCCAAGGCAAAGGTAAAATATTACCAAGGGCAGTTGTATAAATATTAACAGATGGAATGTCCGGAATGTTTGGGAGTAGGTGGTTAAAACTAAAATTTTCATGATTTAAGTGCATTAATTAGTTGAAACTAAGACTTTAAGGATGTAGTGGTAAAATATAACCAAGGGCTGTGGTATAATCATTATCTGATAGAATGTCCTGGATGTTTAGGAGTAGAGTTGGTTAAGGTGGTTAAAACTAAAACGTAAATGATTTGAGTTCATCAATTAGTGGAAACTAAACTTTTAGTGATGCAGTAGTAAAATATAACCAAGGGCTGTAGTAAAAATATTAACGAATCGAATGTTCTGAATGTTTAAGAGTAGGGTCAGTTGGGGTAGTTGAAACTAGAATTTTAATGATTTAACTTCAGATCCTCCTCGACTTTTTGGATAAATATAGAGATAAAACACTATGCAGCGAATCCTAGACTGTACTTCTTGAGGACATGGCAAGTTTATTTGTTTCGATTTAACCCAGGAAGCAGATGAAAGTAAATAGAAACACCTAAGTTTCTCAACAAGAATAGGAGAGAAAGTGAAATTCGTAGTCAATTTTTTGTAACATTTTACACGACAAACTACACTGTTGAAATTCAGATAATTTTAAAGGTAAATTTTACTGTAAAATAGAGAGTTTTCAACACAGAGAAAAGTTTACAGCAAATTGTTCCAGGAAGAGCAAAACATTACAGCGTCAGTTGGTATACCACGTGATTTACAGAACGAAGCACAAAATTCGCGTTTCCCCTTCTCGCGGCGAGTTCATTCACGATAGTGGTTACGACAGCTGCCTCAGAACAAAGAGACCTAGGCTCGAATTCCGAGGCTCGCTTACCATCCTTTTTGTTCAGCACAACTTACCGAAGCGTTCTTGCCTTTTCTTATCGTAAAAATGTTCTGAAAAATGTGTTTTTACTGTAAAAAGTAGTGCCAACATGAATGACAGTACTTTTTACAGTAAGAGTTCAGAAAATTTTTAAACAGTATAAAGCGGTTGATATCACTTCCTTTGCGTTTGTAGATCTGGTGGAGGAAACAGTAACATCACTAAACTTTTTCACGATGTTTTCATCGATCAACAACATCGCCTGCACAGTTTGGAAGCATCCGAAGCTCCTAAGATAGCCTTTCTATGTCCCCTAGAAGTCGCTCATCAATAATTAGGTTTAAACATCCCATTGGGATTTGATGGCTTGCTTCCACTCAACCCAAACAGAAATATTTTTCGCGGCTCTATAAAGTTTGCTCTGTTTGCATGCTTATAATTAACCCAGCAGCGGGCGCACGAATCTGAGAGATACCTGAAGAAATAATTCTTTTCAGTTTCGCGCAAGATAGCTACGAGCGCCTGACTTCAGCTATTCTCCCTAGATCTAATTTTAGTCATCATTGGAATTTTTCTAGTGGCAGTAGCAGTCTGCACATCTGCAAATTGTATCTCAGAGATACATGTGAATGTTAAAATAAGTTTTTGTCGCATTCGATTTTCTATTAATTCTGTTCACGCAATATATTTAAGCGGCGCTCCACTGTTATAAAAGCTTCCTGCAAAAGCATGGGAAACTGAATGTAATAAAAACTCACTTGAAAAATCACACGTACTTTTCAGGTACACTGCTTCTATCCCAACACTAAACTCAGCTGAACAAAAAAATGATTCGATATCATTATTTAAACGAGAAGTGGCTCATAAGGTCCAGCTGCGAGATACTCCAAAATTATTAATATATGGAATAGAAGAAATACGAGCTTGTTCGTATGGATCTCACACCAACTGGAGGTTTAATACTCTTTTAAAGTCTGACCAACAGTAATGTATCTCGTTCGCAATTTCAGGTGCGGCGGCAAGAAGAAAGGCATGACCGTGGACCAGCTGGTGGAGTTCCTCAACAAAGAGCAGAGGGACCCGCGGCTCAACGAAATCCTCTACCCCTATGCGAATCCGGCCAGGGCCAGGGACATCATCCGGCAATACGAGCCCAACAAGAGCATGGCGCAGAAAGGTGAGCAGTCCCTCCTCACACCTCCAGACAATTCAGCCAAGCAACAGGCAGTGCCTTCGGTAGCTGCATCTCTTTAAATGTGATATTACACTACACTGTCATGGGAAGGTTAAAGGGTCATCTGCAGAAATGAGTTGTTGAGATGTTTGAAGAAATGAGTTTTGGACTCCTTACTAACAACAGGGAAACGTTGGAATTTAAAGGATTTTTCGTGCTTTATTTTCAGTGTAAACCAAATAAGCAAGCTTGTACAATAAAGCTAAAGGTTTAGATTAATAAAATGCAAAAAAAAAAAAAGGAAAAACCTTCCGATACTGTGCTCTACTTTCCACGGCAATACACCACTATCCGGGGTCCCCCGTACCTACCTCTATACGTGGTTTAACCGGTTGGATAGGGTCCTGAAACGGCTAGGGTCATGAAAACGGCTGAAAACTGATCCAGACCAGGAGCCGAGCAACCCCTGATCCAGCATCCCCAAATGTATTGATTTGGAATGAGATCTTGGAGGACTTTGTGACCCTCAGTCATCATCAACGAACTCGGAAAGCCTTCGACAATCTGGCATCGAACCCGGAATCATCCGTTTGCGAGTCCGCCGCTATACCGATCAGGCCACCATGGCCCTCTATGTAATAGGGCATTGAGATGGGCAGACTTCTTCAGGATACGAGCTATTTCTAACTTTCACGAAGTGCCCTGATTAACTAGATAGTTATAAGGCTTCGGCTTATCTTTAGTTGACTGTATCAGCAAATCAAATGCATTACTACATTATGATGTATTTATTATGAAGTAATTCAAAATACAATTAATAATATAATTCATCTGAAATAAGTCCCCGTTAGAAGATTTGCCCTGCATATCATTAGTTAATTTAGTATACACTGGTGTACAAGTGCTAGTCTTGCACTGGGTTCGAGTTTCCTGTCTGTAAGAGGGGGACGATGTTTTGTCTTAATTACATTCATTGTTCAAAAATCAGATTCAAATAGGTAGGTAGAACCAAAGAACATAGTTAATTGAAATGCAACATTTTAACAATTAAGCTATTTGAATTTGCTCATGGAAAAGGTAATTGGTAGGTTCTTGTTCCAAAAGGTATCAATAGGTTCTGAACTAAGTGCTTTTGAAATTATGTCATCATGAATAAGAACTTCATTTTCTTTAAGATATAAAAGAGAATTTTCAGTTTTTATTTTTAGTTATGTATTTCAATCACGTCAAAATTGCCAAACGGGTAACCCATAAATGTAACTATTGGTTCTAGTCTTATAGATTCTAGAAAACGTGTCTCAAATTTAGAACCAAGTTTTACCATTTTTTCATAACATTTCTCTGTATTTAATGCACCTCCGTTTTTAAATAACTCGGCAGACATAATTTGAAGTTTTTTTTAGCTTATTCTTCATTAATTGGGAACAAATTATTTTTAACGTGTTGAAAGTTGTATCGGTGGCGTTGGTGTTCGATAACTGGTTTTGATTTTTTTTTTTTTTTTTTTTTGTAAACTATGAACTGACGGAAAACATACTAAGATTCGAATATGTATTTGACAATGTGTAAAGACGATCACCCCGAAACGATTCAGCGGTCGACTGATCGATCGCGATCGACTTAATATGACAGGATGTGACCCTGTGACAGGACGTTTAGGTGTCATGACGGTAGAGGGTCAATCGATATTAGAGCGCTATTTTAAAATGTCCAAAATTGTAATTATTTCTTAGCATCGAAAGAGCATATACTTGTTCTGTCTCTTTATTGTGTAAAAATATTGCTACTACGATCTCAATGAATCTCAAATTTGTGATCAACTCTTGTTTCTAAGTAGTACTTTCATGAAAGTGTCTACGAATAAAGTTTATTTATTAATTGTTGTTTGTGTGTTGGGCGTTAGGGGGATGCTGGTAGTTATTACGTAGAACAACCAATTGGATGATCGATCTCTTTTGTGATGCCGAAGGCTACAAAGACAGACTACATACGGGGTACATACTCGTAAAATCTGATGAGCCGCAAGTGCTGTCGACTGTCGTTGAACAGTTACCATGAGTACAGAAGAAAAATGAGTTCTCTCTCCTCCAACCTGAAATCCAAATTGTGGAATTGGTGTTGACTGGTGGAAGACCATCAATTTTGTGGTGATTGGCAAATAATGTACCGTACCTATTGAGTGATTTACTATAGGTCAAAAAAAAGGAGAGGCTGGGGGGGGGGGGGGCAGAATCTGTGATCTCAGCGGTTACGAAGCCATGAGGGAATTCCACCCCTAAGAATGTCGCCTCTGAAAATTGTAGTTTTGTTAGAATTGCAGGCAAATAAGCTGTATGATATTAGTTTCCAATGCGGCAGTAGGTTCGGCCATATTTGTTTCAGGAGCTTTCCCGCTAAATCAGGAAGATGCCAAGCTTTTACTCTATACATATCTAAGTTTTCTCTGAAGGGCCCTGATTTATTCCAGAAACATTATTGGCTTTCATTGGAAAGTTTTCTTATGTTCTTCAGAATGATTACGGTAAAGTTATTGACTTTAAGCAGGAAACTTTCCTGTTTTTTTTTTTTTTTTTTTTTTTTTTTTTTTTTTTTTTTTTTTTGTCAGATATCTGTTTGGTAGAAATTAGGCACATAATTCTCCCATTACTATCCAGGAACATTTTGGATTTATTTATTTATTTTTTTAAATAAGTCCGAGCAATAAAATAAATTCAAGTTTGGAATAAGGCATCCTTGCATTTTTTCTCGAGCGTGTTTTTGCGCTTATGTTAAGTCCTTCATCTTTTTTTAAGTCTAAAATAAATAACTATTTTTGAAAAATGATTCTGAATACCTAGCAATGGTCCGAAAGCAAAAACGTAGAAACAACTTGAAACGACATTTGCAAAACAGAAGGTTTTTAATACTAAAATGGGAAAACAATAAATAAATGTGAATTCGAGTAAGAAAAGTGATTCATCTTCTACAATTAATCATCCCTCCCGAGTTTGGAGAAATACAAAAGAACATTCATCAAACATTCCCTCTTCGAAAGTATTCGGATTCTGCTATCTCGGGATATTTATCAAGAATTACGATGGTTTTGTGTGGGTAATTTGATAATAAATGCATATAGTTACCCATAAAAGGGCAGTTGGTTAACGAATGAAATATGGGCGAGATAAAAGTGAAGCTTTTATATTCCAAGAAAAAAAAATGAAGCAGTCATGGGGACTGCCCACAAAATTGAAAACATAAAAGTTCGAAATGCCGTTTTTTCTTAATTTTCATTTTACAGTTTATTCATTTTTTCTCCAAAACTTCTGTAGCTTTAAAAACTAAAATTTCATACTTTGTAAACTAAAAGTATGAACATCAATCTTGTTTTATCATTTATCAGCACTATGAACAACATTTATCTATGCATTTTTGTATACTTAATTTATTTTTGATCGCAAATATTGATACAATTAAAAACATTAAAAAATAAAGATTTCACTTTTGTTTTTCATATTTCGACATGGAAACAATATCTTACTTATTACACACTGTTTTACTATCCTATGATCCTGAGCAATTCTATGGGTAGCTGATTATCATTTTCGAAACAAAAAAATTAGTATCGAAAACACGGGCTGCTTTGGTCCCCATTTTTGAACTTTTCTCATTCTTCTCTCAATAATTTTGAATCTATTAATATTTCCAAGGCCGTAGAAACTTAATTTACGCATCTAAAGTTCTCTTAATTTAATTAAAGTGATTGTTTTGTTTCAAAGTATTATTACCATTTTTAACTGCTTTTTATTAAAGCCAATGTTACCCCCACGTTTAGGTTACTTTGGTCCAAAGTGGTTTTCCCTACTTAAAATTATTATAAACTAACTAGAGTCAAAGAGAGACGTATTTTCAAGCGAAAAACTATTTATTTGAAACAAAAATACATTTTTTACAAGAAGTTTGAATCGCACATAATTGTTTTAAGGAAATTTTTTTAAAAATTTAAATGTGTGTGCATGCCTAGTTATTGTGTCAGAAATAATCGACGGAGAACAAAAAAATTTTCATTAGTTTTGGAGGTTGAACAACTTTATTAACAGAACATCATTCGTAAAGCAAAGGATTCTAAATTTTTCGAACATTTACAAAACTTGCTTGTGCGTTCCATTCCCTAAACATTAATTCTTTCTTCTCTCACATTTGCAGCTATTCCTGAAAAACTGAGCCCATTCCATTCTACAACAACAAATGTCAGTAAACTTTCCAACAAATTTAACAAACTTTGTTAGAACTAGATGCAACTGGATCAACTTCTTCTAAATCTCCTACAACTTTCAATTCCTCTTCATCTTCCATAATAATAGCCATGTAACTGAGCCCTGATAAAATGAGTTTGTAATCGCTCTCTCTATTCCGTTGCTGAATATTCCAGGGTTATTCCTTGTGCTTTTCCTGCTAAAGTTTCTAAATCTATGTGACGAAGTCTAAGACTAAATTTTTTAGGAGATATGGTGGCATTGTGAAATTTTTAAATAAAAACCGTAACAGAAATGAGATGCACTGTAAAAAAATTCCGAAACGTTACTGATTATTTCTGTGTAACGTTTCAGGATTTCAGTAGTATTTATCCACTTCCTAGAAAAATCAAGTATCTTCGTCAAAAAGTTTCCTGAATTGCTACAATTTGCACGAATGCAGACTTCTCACTGTCGTAAGAAATAATTTTAGCTCCCAGTTTAAAGATTAACTAAGCGTTATAAAGTGTATTGACTTCAGATCAATTACGGCTCGTCCAGACTGATTAAACTCCCAATGGGAGCGAATAAATCAATGTACTGCGCAGCTTTGCAAGAATTGCAGAAGTTAAAAATTCTTGATACTAACTTGCAAATTTGTCTTAGCTTTGGCTATGTTTCCATTGCTGATTTTGGAGCTTCTTTACTAATAATAAAGCTGAAAGTCTCTCTGTCTGTCAGGATCTCTGTGACGCGTATAGCGCCTAGACCGTTCGGCCGATTTTCATGACATTTGGCACAAAGTTAGTTTGTAGCATGGGGGCGTGCACCTCGAAGCGATTTTTCGAAAATTCGATGTGGTTCTTTTTCTATTCCAATTTTTAAGAAAGAAATTACCAGGAGATGGACGACTAAACTACGAAATGATCATAACGTGGAACCGTAACTACCAGGAGATGGACGAGTAAACTACGAAATGATCATAACGTGGAACCGTAACATGGACACAAGCCAATTGGCGAGATAATTCACCACACATTATTTTTGTAAATATACTGGCGAACCAAAAGACCTTTTAATTTTCTATTACAGGCAAAGCCGTGCGGTTACCACTAGTTCTTAATAAATCTAGGAAGGTGCCATGCGTTATACCTATCTAAGTTTACTCTAAAGCTCCAGAGACACGACTGGCATTAAATGGGAAAATTTCTGAATTTTTCAAGAAGCTTCCAGGATAGTTTCAGGAAGGTTACTGAATTTCATTGGAAAATCTCCTGGATTTTGCAAGATACGTTTCTGGCAGAAATTGGGCACATCAGCTGCCTATTATTTTCCAGGAACTTTTCTGAATCGTTTTTACAGTGTGTACAACTATACAACTACATAAAGTATTAAATAGAGTTCATAAATAAGTACTTAACAAAATTCTTAGCTAATGTAGAACTGCTTCTACGTATAAAAGTTTGAGGGGTTATAAAGGCACATGTTAGCACAAGGAGCGCAGAACCACTAGTGTTGCTTCTTGAGCAGAGCTATCGAACTGTTCGGTATACATTACTGAGTGATTGGGACTGCTCAAAATATGGAATCTCAAAATATGTTGAAAAACTGTGTCCTAAAGGTTGGCAGAGAACTTTGAAACTTTTTCTCAATTTGGGCCAAACACTGTAAAAACGATTCAGAAACGTTCCTGGAAAATAATAGGCAGATGATGTGCCCAATTTCTTCCAGTAAAATATCTTACAAAAGCCAGGAACGTTTTCCGATAAAACTCAGTAACCTTCCTGAAATCTTTCTGTTTAAAGCCAGTCGTGTCTCTGGAACTTTAGAGTGAACCCCTTAGTTAAGCATAATATAACAGCTTGGCACTCTCTTGCGTTTCCAGAATATAGCCATAAAAGCAGTATTGTAAACATCGCCGAAGCAAATACAGAATTGCAAGCAAATATCGAGCATCGTACTCGCCTGTAATTCTTGCAAAGCCGCGTAGTTCATAGACTGATTTGCACCCTTGGGACGCCTTAGCTGTCTGGACCGGCTGTAATGGCACTAAAGCCAATACACTTTATATATACGCTTAGTTAATCTTTAAACTGGGAGCTAAAATATTTTTACAGCAGCGAGAAGTCTAAATTCGTGCGACTTGTAGCAATTCAGGAACCTTTTTAACAATGGTACTTGATTTTTCCAGAAAGTGGATAAAAACCACTGAAATCCCAGAACGTTAAACGGAAATACTCAGTAACGTTTCGGAATTTTTTTACAGTGAAGAAGGACCCTACTGTTAAAGTAGCCCGCGTTTACAGAAACTGAATAATAAAGTGTATACTAATAATAAATGTGATTAGTAACAAGTAATGTATATTTTATGGAGTAACACTGGTCAGTAGCGCTGCCATAAATTTCTTCTGTGTAGAATTTTTGGTCATAACTGCCGTTGTATGCATATAAACTACCTTTTTAGGATTGGCAATATGTGTAAAAACTGAGGTCTTTGGGGAGTGGGGGGTGACCCCAAAACCTCCCCACTGGTTGTGTCACCGATATAGGCAGAGCTGAAAACTAAAACTATTTTTAAGTTGTAATCATTAAGATATATTAATATTTTCCCGAGTAAAATCTCCAAACCCGGACATTTTCCTAGTCCAGCCATCAATCCAGGTCAGGAATAGGAAATCAGGATTCTGGTAACCCTAGCCATATTTAACTTTTTTTCAACCAGTTTCAATACTTTATTACAGCTTCTTTCCCAAAATAGAAGTGTTATTACAGTGAAAAGCAGCAGAAAGTCTTTTAATGAAATCTGTGTATCACGAAGCGAGAAAGCAAAAGCCGAAGAGTCATTTCCTGCGTAATGTAAGCTTTTCGCGGATATCCCAAAAGAAATTCCGACATTCCAGGGCATTTTCCTTGCTTCCTATCGGAAATTACACCACAGACTTAATGATCGCCTCTGTCCCTGCCTCTCCCCGTGAAGTTCGAATTTACAAAAGCAAACTCTTCCATTACAACTTTAAAGGGTTTTGTTTCCTTTTTACAGTTGATTTGGTTCGTTTATTTTACACGATTCTTCGATTGAGAAATGCGAGCTTTAAATTTCTCTCAAAAAAGTTATAAATCGTGCCATCAGGTGGCATGGAATGGGTACATGAAATGAAATAAAAAATCTAAGTAATTTTTTGTGGTTTTCTTTCCATGATTGCTTTTTTAATATAGATATTATTCTGTTATTTTTTAATACACTAACAAAATCTTCTCGTCAGATAAGAGAAACAGGTAAGAAACTAATTTTTTTATGAACAACGTGTCTACCTGTCACATTTTAAAGTGCGACGAAATGTTAATAAGATTAAACTTAACGACATACAAAAGTGGAATTGCCACTTTTTTTAAAGTGTATACAGTTTCATTTCTCTATACAATGAATTGTACGATCATTAAAAAAAATCTTCAAAAGGATTTTTTTTTTTACAAAATTAACAGAACTCATAAATTATTTTAATTCGTTTGACTTCATTTAGTTATAGAATAGACTGAGTGGTGTACTTCAGGTTGTATTCAGAGATATGTGTAACTACTCTAAAAGTGGATTTCATGCATTAAATCAAATCAAAACCTTATAGTGAAGCGTATTTTCATGTTTTGTATTTCAAATAAAAATTATTATGCGGTGAATAGATATCACATAAAAAAAAGTCTCAGGATAAAATGACTCTAAAACTTACGAAATAACTAGGAATTGCTTCTTTAAACGAATCAAAATAAACCAAGTGATGATCATTTTGTCGAATCGTCAGACAAAATTTCCCGAGTAAAGAAATTTTTGGGAGATTGCACACTGTAAAAACGATTCAGAAACGTTCCTGGAAATTAATAGGCAGCTAATGTGGAAATTTTCTGCCAGTAACATATCTCGCAAAAACCAGGAACCTTTTCCGCTAAAATTCAGTAACCTTCCTGAAATCTCCAGAAATCTTTCCGTTTAAAGCCAGTCGCGTCTCTGGAATTTCAGTGTAATCTTTGGTAAGGATAATATAACAGGTGAGCACCTTCCTGAGTTATCAAGACCGTTCTAAAAGCAGTATAGCAAACATGGCCAAAGCTCAGACAGAACTGCAAGAAAGTATCTCACTTGATTGCGATTCTTGAAAAGCTACGTTGTCCATACTGATTCGCTCCCTATGGGAGTTCTTGCAGAGCTACGTAGTCCATGCCGATTCGCTCGTTTTGAGAGTTTAATCGGCATGGACGTGCCGTAACAGACCTGAAGCCGATACGCCTTGTAAATACCTTCAGTTAATCTTTAAACTAGTAGCTAAACATATTTTTACAACGGAGAAAAGTCTGCATTCGGACAACTTGTAGCAATTGAAGAGACTTTTTGACAATGATACTTGATATTTCCAGGAAGTGGATAAAAACCATTGAAATCATAAAACTTGACACGGAAATACTCAGTAACGTTTCGGATTTTTTTTTGCAGTGCAGTAACCTCTCATTGGGGTGCCCCCTGTCGTCATCACTTGAAGATACTACCTCGCACTCGTTTTATAAATAATTGTCAATTGAGTTCCAATCTGATTGAAAATTGCATATACAGCTCAAATAAATTGCACAAAAAAAATTATCGCTCAAAAAAAAAAAAAAGACTGGACAAAAACAGATATCAGTGTATTTTGTTTCTGTAAATAATTTATCATTGGATTAGATTGTTGCATTGAATTAAAGAATCTGCTTTTAGCTTCCGGTAGTAGTTCCGAGTATTCTGCCGTGTGCAGGTAAAGGGCAATAACTGAAAATTTATCATTTTTTTTTTCCATCTATTGCACGTTATCTTTATTGTACAATCTCGCTTATTTCGTTTCCACTGAAAAGAAAGGCGCAAAAAAACGTCTAATTCCAACATTTTCCTATTTATTAGTATTCAATCCACCGCACATTTCTTAAAATACCTCGAAAACTCATTTCTGTAGATATTGCTGTTTACCTGCACACGGCATTATTGTTCTCCTAAAAACCTCTTTGCAAAGTATTGTATCATATTATTATAAAAACTGTAATCCAAATGCGAATAAGAAAAATACAGTATTCTTTGATAATGAATGGCTGTTGGCAATCGTTGCACTTAATCGGTAACATCTGCCACTTCTCTCCCATTCCCAAACACTCATCAGCAAGAGCTGCAAGCCCTTCACTTTGAGTTTCGTGGAGAAAGCTTGTTTTTCCGGAAAAGGAGGATGAGGCTGCATCGGGAAATTATTGCTGTCGATAAAAAGGAGAGATTCTCCGGGAATGCTCGCTTTATTATCGGGATAGGAAAATATCGTGTTCTTGTCTAGAATGAGATACTGTTTGATTGGAGCAGTTCAAGTCTGGGTCGTTTCATACATGTTATCAATCTCATCCACGAAGGATTGAGAACGGAATGAGTTTTGATATTCGAAGCCTTACATTTTTCTTTGTTTAACGTTTGCATTCATTTACTTTATCTATACATACAGTAGTACCTCTTTTAAGGAGCACTACTGAATAAGGAACACCTTTATTTAAGGGCCACTTTTTCTGGTCCTAGACAATTCACTGTAAAATTGATTCAGAAACGTTCCTGGAAAATAATGGGCAGCTGATGTGCCTAATTTCTTACAGTAAGATATCTTGGAAAAACCAGGAACGTTTTCCGCTTAAAATCAGCAACCTTTCTGAAATTAACCTTGAAACTTTCTGAAGAAGTGCGAAATCTTCCCTGTTAAAGCCAGTCATATCTCTAGAACCTTCTAGAAAAATTAAGTCGGTTTGGTGTAATTGATTAGAACCATAAAAATCAGAACGACCACAGCTATGCAAGGAGGAACCAAGCCTATCTCTTGCCTGCAATTCCCGCCATGCAAAGCTGTAGCTATCCATTGACTTTTTCGCTCTGATTGGGAGCTTAGTCAATCTGGACAAGCCATAAACAACCGTAGGCCGATACACTCAATAAACGCGCTCGTTCAATCTTTAAACTGGTTGCTAAAAATATTTTCCACAACTGTGAAAAGTCTGCCCGCGTGCAACTTGTAGCGATTCAGGAAACTTTTTTGTGAAGATACTTGTTTTTACGGAGAAATAGATGAAAACGTGTGAAATCCCGAGACGTTCCACGGAAATAACCAGTAACGTTTCGGAATTTTTTTACAGTGTTTGAATAGGAACATTCTTGTGTTTGCCTCTTATTAAGGGACACTCTATTTAAGGGACAGTCACAGATAAAAATTACAAAAAATAACATATAAATGTCTTAGAAATATCGAATTTGTTGGAATTCCAAGTTTCACTTTTTGTCCGAAAATTAACTGGTAAAAGTTTGTCTTGAAATTAACATGCAAATAGCCAAATATGTAGTCTAAAATTATTGCTGAGACCTACATTCATGCTTTTCTTTCATGGTCTGAATCCCAGCAGATAGTGTGCTTGCTGCCCATGACCAGCTTTACACCGAAAATTTGAAATGCGATCACAGTTTTTGCATTGTAAATTACATTAACATCAAGGAAATCCATGTAACACAAACTTTCCAACTTGTAATTGATGAAAATCAATTACAAACTTTGATGTTACGAAATTTGATAAATTTTTTTTTTAGTTCGAATTATTCTGAATTTTACATATTTAGTGTATATGAAACATTTTTAATACTTAATCTTAATTATTATTAGTTTATGTTTATTATGAAATTATACTTACTCGTTGTTAAGTACACAGGATGCATCAATTCATCTACCTCCGAGGAAGAGATACCTCAATTTAAGGGATAAGATGTCTGGTCCTCTTAGTCTCCTTTATTAAGAGGTTCTACTGTATATTTGTTTTGCTGGAAAGCATTTTTTCTCCATTTTTTTCCCTTTTTACTTCCTTTTACAAAAAAAGAATTATTGTATTCGCGAAAAAATTTTCACTCAAAAATTAAACTTAATTTCCATTTTGCTCACCCCCGAATGAATGTTGAGTTTTTTTTTTTTTTTTTCGACTCGAGCACACGTGGATAAGTGCCTAAGAACGTATAGACACGCGAAATAACCATTTTGACGATTCCCCCCCAAAAAAGCAACGTGTTTTCTCGTGACGTCTATATGTACGTATGTATGTGCGTATGTGCGTACGTCTGTATGTGCGTACGTGTGTATGTGCGTACGTGCGTATGTTCGTATGTGCGTATGCATGTCGCATAACTCAAGTCCTAGAAAGTTGAAATTTGGTACGTAGATTCCTAGTGGTGTCTAGTTGTGCACCTCCCCTTTTGATTGCATTCAGGTGTTTCTAAAGGGGTCTTTTGCCCTTTTTGGGGGGGAATCATTGTTAATTTCGATGTAAACTCAAGTGGTGTTATAATTTAGCGGACACTTGGCGATATATCGTTAGTCTTTTGGTCGCCAAGTTTTGTCGCCAGCTTGGCGACAAATTTGGCGGATTTTTTTTATTTTAAAATCCGATTTCAATTTTGCCACAGTTGGTGATTTTTATAAAGTAAACTATAGAATCACATTAAAATTGCCAGTAATGGGGAAATGACATTAAATTGGAATAAAAGGAAGTCATGTAATGCACACACCAGATCGTTTGAATCTCGAATGACAATAAATGACCAGAGAAGTTAGTGGACATCTTTTTTTAATTGGATTCATTAGGATGAGGAATTTTAGTGGACATCAGCTTGAGTTGCATTTTAGATCTGAAAGATAGAATGTAAAGTAGGCGTTCGTTGGCGATACATTGGATTTATCGCTGTTGGAAATTACCAATTTCAAGTTTCATGTTGGTGACATTTCTCAAACGTCAGACAGTAATATAGAAGCCACATATTTGGCAATTCCATTCAGTTTATTTTGTCAATTTAAGCTACTTTTAAATAAAACAATACATTAAACAGCATTGAAATTTCCATTAAAGTATAAGAGACTCTTTTCAAATACTCTTACTAATTTTTACTGTCGGGAGGAATAGAACACCTAAAATCGTAAAAATTGTCGAATAAATTTTCGAATCTAATTCTAAATGAGCGCATTAGTTCGGAAGTGTTAGATGATCAGGAACCAAGTCTCTCTGGTTAAATAGTTTGGGTTAAAAAATTAAATGGCGGCATCCGCGTTGTTAATTAAACTGTACAATGCATTCATGTATACACTGTTACAATAAAAGCGCTGCCACTAGGTTGATATTAATGAAAAGATGGCAACAATAAAGGCAGAAATGCGGTGGAAAATGAAACGTTCTATCCTTATTAATTAATTTCATGGTTCCCACTCTTATGCGCAGTAACACTTCTGCTTTTCGCACTTGGAGTTTTTTTTTTTTTAACACGTACATTAGGGTGGTTCAAAAATACATGTAAAAAATTTTTCTCCGAGATAACGGACACCCTCGAATATTTTTAGGCTTGTGGATACTGGAATTGTGTGCAATATACTGGAAGAATTTTAGCTTCCTATTTCAACTGAAAGAGGGCGCTCAATCCCCTCCCCTAAACTTCATAAGCATGGGGAGGGAGGTTAAAAAATTCATCGAACTGAAAAAACAATCCTACATATTAAAATATACCCTAGTAATATGTACTTGGAAATACATTGCAATAAAAAAAACTACTCGCAAAAAACAGCTGGGGAAATTAAATTCTTGTGGCATTTTTTCTGCTACGGCCAATGTTAAATTAAGGGGTCTTTGAGCACCTTCTTAAAATTTGAGTACGAAGCTAAAACTATTACAGCTTAACACTATTAGTTAGTCTAAAAAAAATAGGGGTTGTCCTGTACTCTAGCTGAAAAAAGTTTTGTTGAACCACCCTAGCAGACAGTCGTGCAATGGACGATGTTCCAAGTAGTTTCATTGATCTCTCCACCTTATTATTGGTGACGGTCCAATGAAAAGCGGCCATAGATCACGAAGTAATTTGCAAAGACTCTTCAGATCGTTTTAGTTCATTTTCTGAGCAGCTATATCTTTTTAGCCATAATAACATGAGAAAAAAAATCTATAACTCTAAAATCAAAAGAATGATCTCAACATCGCAAAAAAGAACATGTACACACTTTGCGCTGACGTAGGCTTTTTTTTTCTTTTTTTGCCAGCATATAGACATTCAGATACGCAAAAATCAACACTATCTATTCGCAGGGTCTACCGAGAAAGCGGTGGCCATACACGAAAGCCATTCCAAACGAACGGAAGACATAATGAACTGCGCACAATGTTGCCAACTTTTTTTGCAGAATGAAAAGTATAAAACGGATACTATATAAAACTTGCCAGCTGAGTGCAGCATTCCACATTTAAGTTTCTTTTGAAGTTGAATATACAAAAGGATCTGAAGTTGCGAAAAATTACACATGTGGTGGCTCAAAGTCACGCTAAATAACTGCATTAATCGCAGAAAAGGGAACAAAAAAAATAATAGAAAAACTTCTTTGTATTACCATTAAAATCGTTTCTTTTTTAGGAGGCAAGAAAATAGAATGATAATGTAAACCAAAAAAGCCTTTCATATAATATTCTTCAACAAAAGCAAAAACTTCGAGACTGTTTTGAAGGGTATATTAATCACTGAAACAGATTTGCGCTGAATACGTTTTCCTATGGAAATATTTTCTTCGAAAAGAGCCATTTTGTTCTCCGCTCGAGAACGTGAAATGCGACCAACATTATTAAAGCTAATTTCGTAATCAGATACCGTACGAAGCCAGCGCAGTTTAAATAATAACTCGCGACAGACGAGAATGTGTCTCTCTCGTCGTTTTAGAGAAGAAAAACGGTGCTTTCGAACCCCCCACAGGGGATGGCTCCTAGTTTTATGCCTTCAGCATTTTTTTCCCCCGAAGAGAAAGATATTAATGGTCTTGCACGAAAAGGCAGTTTTTGGAAAGACGAAAATAAATGGTAGTTATGAAGTTCGTGTCGCTTGAAGACTCGCTTATTGTTATGGACAATCTTTATGAGTGAAATTAAGGACGAAAATTACAATGTGAAGCCCCAGAGATCAAATTCATGAGTCATCAGAAGTACAACATCTACTGCTAAGACTAACATAAATACCACGGTAATATTTTCTAAGTCAGTAGATAGTTATTCGGGTATCTGTTGCGCGTTGGAAATGATTAAAAACATTGAACAATTCATTTGCACAGGGACTTATACTTACGCTTTCACTTCTAGTTAATAGCTCTTTTGAGTGTTTTGTGCTTGTTATACAAACTAGCATATAATTATATGGATGCCTTAAAAAAATTATATACAGGGCGTATCAGTACAGCGTTTACACATTTTCAGGGCAGCAGTGTACATCTAGCCGATGGGAAACCACATAGCAATGCATGATCCGAAACGCATTTCTGGCGCTTTAGTGACGACACAAATCACCAAAAAGACAAGACACGATTAAGGGAAGAAAACATGTTTATTATCCTTAAGACAGCAAAAATCTAAGAAAAAAGAACATTAAGAAGCCTATGGTCGTCATCAAAGTAGGTGTTCGAAATTACGACTCCGAACTTACCAGTCAAAAATTCACGAATCCGAATAAACCACATATCCTCACTTCGTGAGAGGCTAGGTCTTAAAATTCTCAAGCGATAACGACTATCCACTTACAGTGGTGCGCCAAGAAAAAAAATGGACGCAAGTGGGAATGCAATAGATCCATGGTGCCCAACCCTTTTCAACTTGAGAGCTGCACTCCATATCAAGAGGGATCTCGCGGGCCAGAATACATTCATTACCACATGCTTGTTCTACCGATTCAAAGTTTCTTTTTGTCTTTTAGAAACCTGTTTCTGACCATTTGGCTCCAAATTTGCCAAATTCGTACCACCGAATAAAGATCATAGGTTGCTTTGAAAGTTACCAGGAGATAGATTTCGCTTCGTAACATTGAGAACATAACGACGGGCCCACACGGATCAACCTTGTGGGTCGCATATAATCCTGGGGCCGTAGATTAGGCGCCACTGCACAAAGTCTACAAATGGCGAGAAGAAAAATACTTACTTTTTAAAATCAGCCCCCCCCCCCCACCACCACCACCACCATTCAATGGAAGTGGAACGTCTTGTATCTTCGAAAAGTTGAAAGAAGTGTACGATTTATGGAACTTATATATTGAACAAGAGGATGTAAATCTCTTTAATAACACTAAGATTTGGATAATACGCGAGATTTAACATTCTGATATTCCATGCTTGTTACAGGGCTGCTATCTGAAAATGGATTCCTGAGATACCTCATGGGTGAAGACAACCCAATTGTTTCATTGGAAAAGCTGGACATCAACCTCAACATGGAACAGCCACTCAGTCATTATTTCATCAATTCTTCTCACAACACCTATCTGAGTGGTAAGTCAACCTCTTTGATAGTTTCAGTCACTTTGTTGTTGCAAATAGCTAATATATACTTCGCTAGAAGACGACTAGCTACATTCGAGGCAAACGTAATTCCCACAACTAAACTGCTTGGCTACTTGATGATACCAGGCACTTGTTCCATTGGAAGTGGATCTCACGGCATTTTCTCATCGGTGCCACATTAATCGCAAAGCTCCAGGCCACGAATTTGCCGGACACTTGACAGCCGTACCTTGAGATCCAGCTTTGATGGAACGAATTTCTCACTCCAGAGGTACAACTTCAGATTAGTTAGGTAATTAAGGTTCAGGAATTGCGTTTTATTAGGTCAGAGTGATGTCAGAAAGTCAGAGCTTATCGTCCTCAAGTTCGTTACAATCGCGTGCCCATCTCCTGTTCTTGTGCTGTTCTTGCTCCTTATAACTTAAAAGTCCACACGTGCCATTTGGACGTGACTTTCAAACCACTCAGCATATGGATCTGATCTTAATTCTCATTGTAAAAGGCACGAAATTGTGAGTTTTAGTATTATGAGACGCCCTGTCAAGAGCACAGCCAATCAGAAGCAAAGGTATAACTATCGGAATCTTGCCCTATACAATACGGATTGGGATCAGATCCATGTAGAATTGGACCACATCAGGAAAAACGTCAACCAGAAACTCCCGGAATGAACCACGACCAGCAAGCCCTAAGAGCAGTTAATGACTTTCTGGTGACTTTTTAACTTCATTAGTTCTACATTTCCTTTTCGCTAATTTAGGACATCAGCTGACCGGGAAGTCTTCCGTTGAGATGTATAGGCAAACCTTGCTTACGGGGTGCAGATGCGTGGAGCTGGATTGTTGGAACGGTAGGAACTCGGATGAAGAACCCATCATTACGCATGGATACACCGTCGTATCGGATATATTGCTAAAAGTAAGATCTTTCTTCGCCCTTCTGCATGTCATAGAGCAAATTAATTTAAAATTGGCAGCTGTGATCAAATCACATATTTGGTCAATAGCCCGGTCAAAATAGACATTCGAGTTCGGAAAAATTACCATAAAGCTGAAAATTGGTACAGACCTTAAGAACATCATTATAAGTGAAATGTCAAAAGTCCTCATCGATCCGAGTGGAGCTAAAAATTTTATGCAAGGTCAAAGGTCAATTTTTTTTTTTTTTTTTTTTTAAATTGAAAACATTCATACAGTGCTGAAAATTGGTACAGACTTTAAATGCATCATTGTGAATGATATATGAAAAATTCCCATCGATTCCACTTGAACTAAAAATTTTATGGAAGGTCAAAGGTCAAAATAAACAAGAAAAACTTAAAAAATCGGAAAAATTCACATAGAGCTGAAAATTGACAGAGACACAAAATACACAATTATAAATGAAATATAAAAAATCCCCATCGATCCCACTTAATATAAACATTTTATGCACGGTCAAAGGTCAAAAAAATGCTTTTTTTTTTTTTGCAATTATTTCAAAACATAACTGTTATTATAAAAAGCGCATATTAATTTGTAAATTATACAATATGTTGAAAAGACGTTTTTATATGAAGTTCAACTCTTTCTGGTCCAAATTATGTGAAAATGGTGAAACAAGTGCAACATTATCCCTTATTTAACGAATATAAGATGCCTCTCAGTACCTATTATCCCTAATCATATTCTTCAGGTGCAGCAGCAACAATTTCTCTAGCCTTTGCATACAAAGGTTGATCAAAAGTATTAAGTAATGCTTTGTATTCTCCAAAGCACAAAGTAAAGTAGTGTATATAATATTGTAGTCATTTGCAGGTTGGTGAATAAATGGTAAGAACAAAATTCTAGACATTGAAAAATCCATATTATTCTTTGTTAAACCTTCAATATAACCGTTCCAACCTGATAGCGATAAATTATTCCAGTTCCTATACAACCATAACAAATCTATTTTCCGGAGTAAGAAAGAAGTTGTATCACTTTCATAAGCAAAATTCTGAGCAGTTATTTTACTATATCCTACTACATCATTATCGTGGTACTCTTGTGTTGGCACATGAGCTTTTTTTGCAAAATCTTTCGCTGAAATAATTTGTTTCATTCGCGATAAAGGATCTTCTGCTAAAACTGAACTTCTAGGAGTAATAATTTGGATTATGCCCATTATGTGTAGAGTGTTATGGCCATCTAAAGTGTGTACGTTAATACCAGCATTGTCTGCTGCGTATTGAATAAATGTCCCGGTTTCTGGTGGTAAAATATGTGACTGATGGTTAAACACTGTAGCCGCCTCATACGCCATAGTATCATTATACGAAGCACTTAAACCAAAAGACGAGAAAATTTGTATCAAACGTTTAGATCCAAATCGTCGATGAAAAAAAACTGAGAGACCCAATTGTAATATCGAGATGAAAGATCTAGGACGAACAGCAGCCATAATACAGTGGCTGACACTAGTACATATTAATTTCAAATGTTCCAATTTAGATCGTTTTTTTTAAAGATAATTTCCTCCAAAAAATAAGTCAATGACTCCGGAATGTCACTATTAATATTTTCAAACATTTGACATGGCGGGGGATTATTGTTAGTGTCGCACACGACAGATTGAATATCTTCTTGAATAATTTCTGCCGCAGTCTTAAGTACCCTAAATCTTTCCTCTTTTGCTGTTTTTTTTTTTTTTTAATTTTATTTTCGTACCAAGCTTTGTTCAGTATATCGTGCTGAGTGTAAACAAATCATTGCTAAACTTCCACGTTTCTCGGTTATAATCATTCTATTGCCATACCTTAACTTTAATCTGTTTTTGATTGTTTTATCATCTGGGATTTCAGTTTTAAAAATATTTTTTAGTTCTTACAGTGAAAACCGACAATCATCATTATTTTCAATGTAATCAAATATTTCTGTCATCGCCATAGTAACAGCGGGATTTTCAGGACGACCTGCTTTAAGACCTACAGAACGCTTTAGAAATGAAGTGTAGCAATTAGAATGGTACTCCGCTTCAGCAGCAACTAAATCGTATTCATATTGTATGCGTGCAATAACAATTTTTGCTACGTCATCTGAACGATTATGTGCAATCTTTAGAATATTATCTTTAAAGGAAAGAGTAGCAACTTGACAAATTCTACGCCGTATATTCTGCTGTTTTTTCTTTTCAGTCTCTTCATTTGCTTCATCATAACAAAATAAGCAACAGTTTTTAAAACAAAATGTTGTCTCACCTGATAGGACTCTAGTACGAGGTGGACTACTCAGAGATGTACTGGCCTCTGTCTCTTGTTGTCTTTTAGCTGCCGCAATGCCCACTTTCGGGTGTACATTTTGCGACACTACATGAACTGATCCACCGACTGTTTGTCTTTCAAGTATTCAACAAACCCATCGTTCCTTGCACTACTTGAATCAATTATAGATTTTAGTCAGCGTTCAACAGTAACAATTTCACCGTCAGTCAAAGATTTATTGCAAATGAAGCAATCTTGCGGCATCTTTGAAGAATTATTTGTGAAGGGTATGTATTCATATCAAAAATAGTATCAATAAACCCGACTTTACACAACAAAGAATTACTCCCTGTTAATAGGAGCACTTGTGCGACTGACTTTGCTCATACAAAGGAATCTAAGCGCATCCACTCTCCCCTGAATGTAATTTGATCTTTTCAATTTGAAGGGGGGTGAATCGTAAGAGGGGATAGGCATAGCGGTCAAGTGTAGTTTCGCGAGGTCACTCGAAAGAAAGAAAAGGAGCTTCAGTACTATTTCCAAGTTTCAAAAACTGCGATACCTTATGAATGTTATCATTTATTGGGGGGAGGGGGCACAAATATTGGGCTTTTTTAACACCTAGGGCAGATCCAGTTTCTGGTTTCGGAAGTACTCGTTATCAGAAAGGGATCAAAGTAATTTTAGGGCACAAATAGGGGGTTTAAGGTCAACGAAATATGTCATCAAAATGCAGCTTTAATTTTGTCGCTTACGGGGGGGGGGAGGGCTGGGGGGTAAGACCACCAAGGCACAGCCTCTAAATCTCCGCTCGTATGTACATAAATGCATAGTTTTCAAACTTTGTATCCTCTATTTTAAGACACTTACCGTTTAAGAGATATTTGTGAAAAATTGATTTTCTGAGCTTCGACCTTGAATAAAACATTTAGCTCCACTGGGATTCGTAGGGAACGTTTGAAATTTCATTTATAATGATGTCTCTAATTATTTCTATGGTAATTTCATAGTCAAAGTACAATATTTGGACAAAAATTGGGATTTTAGGGTGAATTTTTTGAGTCCTTGAACTGCAGTTTTAGACTTGATTTTATCGCTTTAGGGAGAGGGCGGTATGGACCCCCTTGACCCATCCACTGAATACCCTCCCGTTTGTGCACAATTATCTATTAATTATTTATTAATTATCTATTAATTTTCAATCTTTGTATCCCCTACTTTTTACAATAACACTTACCGTTTAAGAGATAGTTGCGAAAAATCGGTTTTTGACCTTTGACCTTGAATAAAATTTTTAGCTCCACCGGGATCGATGGGGACTTCTGACACTTCACTTTAGTGTTGTCCTTAACTATATTTGTGTTAATTTCATAGTCAAAGTACCAAAATAAGAGTACAAATAAGGGGTCTAAGGTTTTTTTTTTTTTTTTTTTTTTTCAATATATCTCCAATGCCATTTTAAACCTATATTTAGTAGCTTTAGGGTGGAAGGTATGACCCCATGACCCATCCTTGGAATCCCCACTTGTTTGTACACAATTGCATACCTTTCAAACTTTGTAACCTCCATTTTTTCGCTAAAAAATATCGTTTAACAGATATATATGAAAAATTGATTTTTTGACCTTTGACCTTGCATAAAATTTTTAGCTCCACTCGGATCGATGAGGACTTTTGACATTTCATGTATAATGATGTTCTTAAGGTCTGTACCAATTTTCAGCTTTATGGGAATTTTTCCGAACTTTCGCTTTTTTTTTTTTTTGGTCTATTTTGACCGGGCTACAAACCATACATTAAATGAACTTGTCCTCATTGCATTCATAATTCTCTTCCCTACGCAGAAAAATTTTAAATTTTATTCTTCATTTCATTTTATTTCATGAAGAACTGAAACTATATCCCAAATTCAGGAAAAGATCCACCTTTTTTGTATGCATTTTCTTGTGACATTAAATCACTATTTTTGTTCAGCAACTTAATCATATTTTGACGTTAAATTAATATAACCTATTGACATTGAATAGTACCGGTTAAATTTTACAAAAATATTTTTTGGAGGGTCTGATTATGTTAGTAGATTTTTCAAACTTGCATAACCTTTCGTGGTAGACTAATGTCGGAAAATTTCAGTTAATTTCTGTTTTCGTTGTTATTTAGGAAGTTCTTGAAGCGATAGCTGATTGTGCTTTTAAGACATCAGATTATCCCGTGATTCTGAGTTTTGAAAACCACTGCTCGTAAGTTTGTTCTTTCATTTATTTTCTTTATTTGTTGGATAAAAGAGTTTTATGCCAATATGTCCACTAAAAAATGTATTCTGGTATATGACTGTTTTGAAGTTCGGTTAAATACATTTTTATTCTCTCTTTTTCAAAATTGATTTTCTTTCGATATATAATACTTTCTTTAATTATCATCCGAACATAATCATAGTTTCAAAAAACCTGAAACCCATAACATGGAAGTGAATTACCAACTTCGTAGCAGTGCATTAACGTTTCCAACCTCAAATGATATTAATTGTTGACTTCCTTCCTTCCATAATGACATTTAATTCCGGTGGAACATATGACAGTTTTGATTATCTCTACAATTAATGTTTCGTTTCACTTCGCACCTAGAATTTCAAGAAAATTAAAAACTGGTGGGAGTAGAAGAGGAGGGGAGCGATATGTGTTTAACCAAAATTAGATTGCTAAGTTAAGCCAGAAATGCTAGCTATAATTAGTTTAATGTAAACTTACGTTAATGAGCTTTTTTTTTTCTTTTATTCTTGAAACTGAATACGTTTTGATAACGTATCAATGCTACAGTAATTTCAAAAGACAGTTATTAATAATTAGCTTGATTGTAAAAATAACGCCTAGTTAAATGAAAGAAAAGGTAAATGTAAAAATATTTTTACAAGCATTTAAATATTGTGGGTTTTTTTTTTTTTTTTTTTTTTTTGAGCAATCACTGATTGCTAATTGTTTCTCATTTGACTGTCCTTGATGTTGTGGTTCCTTTTTTCAACTTGGACCAGGTTCCACCCGCCCTGTGCAGGTGCGGCTCCTCCGGTCCTGAGCACTGTCCCCCGGAATCCGCCTTCTCCAGGTCGGTGGCATCCATGTCCTACACACGCATGCTTATACACACACATACACGCTTATACACATACACCCTCACACACCATACACCCACACGCGCGCCTTTACACACATACAAACACGCCAACGTATGTACGTTGGCGTGCATACGTTGACACACAGGTAAGTCTACGCACACACACAAGCCTACACATACACATACACAACTATACACACGTAATTGCCTGGGAGAAGGAGCGGACTTGGGGGGGGGGGGACAGGAGCCGTTTCTAGAAACAATAACTCCAACTCGTGATTGCGAAAAACATAATTTGAATTCAAAATTTCAGAATTCAAATTAGTTATCTTTTCTTTTTTTGTAACTGTAAAAAAAAAAAAAAAAAAGATATGGTTTCGTAATTTTACAAAATGAAACTGCAAAAAATATACATGATAGCTTCTTCTATTATAATGCGCAGCGAAGGAAGAAAAAAAAAGAAACCTTCACAATGCTTCTGACACCATTCTTGCACATGCTTTTGTAAAATAACCCCCGAATCCAAATATGAGTACCGTTTTCGTCCATCATCCTCCCCCCTCCTTGGAATGGTGTCCTTCATTTATTTTTATTTATTTATTTATTTATTTATTTATTTTCAGTTTTCGACATTTTCACTGCCATTTTTGTTATTTGGAGGAGAAGGTAGCATTACATCAATCATTAACGTTTCTCTATAGCGCCAGAGAGGTAAAAAGTTCAAAAGAATAAATTATTACCATTTCTAGCAAGTTGGGAGACTCATTATGGTATTTCCTCTAAGATGTTAAAAAAATCATAAAGAAACGCTCTATTTTTTTAGGGGCTTGTTTTACAACTTGTTTTTCGATGCAAAACCAGAGTATTGCACTCGCTCCAATGATCCTCACGCTCGAAAATAATTTCACGTTGTGAAAAAACTTTTAAAAATATTGGAAATATCGAATGTTGCACACATGCCGTATTTTAGATCATCAGTGAGTAAACTTTTCGTATTATTTATATTTATTTAAGATGCCCCCACAAATTTAATTAAGATTTTAAAAAATGATATTAAGCATGCTTATAATATGGCATTAATTTATATTTATAATTCTGGCCATACACTATGGTGGTTAAAAAAAATCGATATTTTGATTTCGGAATTGCGTTATCTCTCAAAAGTTGTAGTTTGATAAACCAAATTGGGGAGGAAAAATATTTCTGAATCAACAATTGAGTTTGAAAAAATATGTTAAGAATTAAATTTAAAATAAAAAAAATATTTTTAATTTTCGTAGTGCAACAATCATTAATTATCAGTATATTGCGTAGTTTGAATATAAAAAAATATTTTATAGCTTTTACACAACATCTTTAGTCGCGCATACGTGAATTTCAAACGTTAGGCGATTTTTCCCCAATTCAAACCGTATGCGTGAATTAAAGATGCTATGCAAAAGCTATAAAGCATTTTTTTAGGTTCAAACTACGCTATATACGGATAATTTATGGTTATTGCACTGTACTTATTAGAAAAAAAATTATTTTGAAAAATTCAATATTTAGCATACTTTTTCAAACTTTCAGCCTCGTGCGCGAACTGAAGATGTCAATTCAAAATTATTTTATATTTATCTTCAATTGAGGATGTCAAACTACAACTTTTGAGAGGTTACGCGATTCCGAAGTTTAAAAAAAAAAATCCTTTTTTTTTTTCGAACCACCGCCCGCATGGTGTAGATGTATTAAAAAGTGATAAACATAAAAATTGCAAATTTTAAATTAAACCAATGCAGTTAACAATGTGATGATTGTAAGCAGAGGTATCGATAAAATTCACTGCTCAAAAACACTTGGCAAATCCATATTTTAATCGATACCCTTCATAAAGGTGCTCCCAGGCTCAGTTTAGACGGAGGTAAAAGCAACAGCATAAAAAAACATACCTTGATTAATTATAATTCTTACTTCTTCCTTCCTATGAGAGAAAGAGCTGCGAAAATTATTCTCCATTCAAATAAATTCGATTACAGTGAAACATTTTCACGCTACTGAATCGTTAAAATCCATTAATGGCTTCTCCATTTCGAGATCCATTTAAATTCCATTAACTTCTAGATGCAAAAATTTTACTTATTTGCTTATGTACGGATGTTACTTGAAGACTTTTTATAAAATATGCCTTTAGATTTTCCTCTCCAGCAAAACAGTTAACAGCTAGAGCGAAGAATTGTTATTACAGTTATTCTCTTTCAAATAACACTGTTTTCTAAGGAAGATGTATGTGCGATTGTGATCTTTATTGGAGTGAATACTGCAATAAAGATCGCCTGTTTGATGATCTTTTGATAGTTAAAATTGTAACCCAAACTCATGCTGATTAACCCTAAACTGCAGTAGATTTCATATTTTGCATCTCAATACCGGCTTCGATCTCACCCGTCTGTCAAACATTCTTCATTAACTAGAAAATGGCCGAACATTTGAACGAAGTAATTGCCTGATTGATGATATTTTGATAGTTGAAATTTTAACCCTAACTTCAGCGGATTAACCCTGAACTACAATAGATAGCGTTCATTATTGACCGCTTTTTCGTTTCTTCATTCTCCTGAAATGAGTCTTACCAGTAAAACAGTGAACTTACCGGATCCAGTTCAGCCCTGTCAAAATAAAGCATTTCCCTGCATGTCAAACATTACCAAAACATATACTCAAGATATCATGCCGTGGCGCGAGTTTCATTGTTGATGACCACAGGAGCGTTACTCGATCATCGGCCATTATATATATGAGGACATGAGTTATCACGTGCGAGACAAAATGTCCGTTTTGCTTGGAATGACTCCAAAGCAATTTTTGCAGATTGTTTTTTTTTTTTTTTTCAGTGAATATGTTTCGGTATAAAGAACGAAAAAATCTTTGCTGCCAATCTTACGTGCATAATTCGGGCTCAATATTTATTTCTTTTTGCTAACACGAAATTACTCTTTGTACTTTCAGGACAAAGCAGCAAGCAAAAATGGCCATGTACTGCAGAAAAATATTTGGAGACATGATTATCACCGAGCCTTTCGGAACGCATCAAGTAATCAGTTTGGATTTTTTTATGAAGCATTAATGGCATTCCCAAAAGAGCTATAATTCACGTAATAGCTGTATTTCTTTCATGTTTGAAAACAAATTCTTCAGGTTAATATGCACCAAATCCTTTTTTCGAAGAACATCTCTGCCCATCGTTCCACTGAAACCGTGGCTGTAATCCGATTTTATCATCAGAAACTGAATCATTCATGACCAATTGAAAAAGTATTATGATCATATTTGACGTTTTAAGCCATCTGACAGTAAAATTTTATTGCAATTTCTAGAGTTTTATTTACCAAAAAAGCAGCATTCAATTTTTAGAGGATTTTTTTTTTAAATCAAACAATCTTAAATTTAATCAAAAATAAAAGCCAATGGATGAAAATTAAATTTTGTTATCTTATTGTTTAAAGAAAGTAACTAAATTCAACAAACAGAGATTATGTTTTAGAAACTATAAAGAGAAGACGTTAAATTTACTATAATCAAATTACTCCGCAAGCCCATAGCTTATATTTTTCAATAAATTTGTGAAAGGTTTAAATGTATCTAATGAAACATCATTATGAAAGTTTTCTTGTGTGTGTTGAAGGTTCCTTTTTTCCCTCTTCTCCCCTCACATTCGAACGGTGTAGGCAGTAGCCCCTTCTATTAGAACGGCCTGTATTTGACGGCTGGTGGACATATTAATGTACAGGATGACCGTAAAAACTCTATAGGTCACTCTAATAAATAAAATAGCAAGTTTGAGTTCTGATTGCATAAAAGGTCATAGACATTGTATACATATGTTTCTCAGTCAGTTTCCGGTTTCGTTTATCGAGAAAAAACTAACAACTGATCATGGCCCCACTAGATGGCGCTGACGCTTAACCGACGTTGACGATTTCTGGATTTTCTGTATTAAACCGATGCAACTATGACGCGCTCATGCATCCACCAATCAACATCAACGTTTCAAAGTTTGTTTATTTTTTATTGGACGTCGCCCATTTTAACCGCAAGAGGCGCTGATAGGAATCCCTGCATCCACCAATCAATGACAACGTAATGGAAATATGGGCCCCTGCAGCGCCCTCTTTGTTACCATGAGTTTCAGCGATTGTCACGGTCTATAAGAATTAAGTGGGATCATGAACTGATGAAATTAGGAAGTCTGCATCGAAACACCTAAAGCAAAGGGGTGTGAGTGCCAAATTCAGAAATTTGGAGATAGCTAATGCAAATGGGAGAAGAAACTCTCCTCTGTTGGGGGGCAAAATATATCAGTAGTAGGCAGGTTTCAGTAGGCATGTGTCTACTGACTACATGTCAGTAGGCATTAGTGTAGTCCGTAGGCAGGTGATCTAAGTCAAGCTGTACAGAGAAAAATCAATGAAAGCAGACCTCCTTTTGACCTTTGCACTCGTTTCACTAAAAACTAAAACAAATTCAGTCACATTTTTTTTCCCTCTCTCTATCCCAATGCGTTACTGCATGCTTTACTTCCATGAATGATGAATTTAGTTTTTCGAATTAATTTAAAAGTTAATACCATTTGAACAACTTCTACTATGTCCTTCTGGGAGACTTTTGAATATATGTTACGGATGTACTTTTCACTGGCACGGAAAGGGTGGGGGGGGGGAGTGATATGGGCGATTTCCCCTCCCTTGACAGACTCATCACTGGTAATTTTTCGATACTGAAGCTCAAAAAAGACAATTCTAGACGATCTTTGACAATGTTAATGTCAAGAATGAAGGTTTGGAGTTCTCTCCCGGAACTGTTTTGAAATTGAAATCCAAAACATTTGTCATCAACAATCAGTGGCGGCGCTAGGCGTCGGCGACGTCGGCAACTGCCGACGGCCTCGCGCACATAGGGCCTCGCAAAATTCTCAGAAGTAAATTCTGAAGTTTTAAGATATTTCCATGCTTTTGATTGAAGCTCTTATTAAATACAACAAACGCAAAAGTAATCAGAATAGGGTATGCAGGGGAGACTGCACAGAGCCCAGCCTTAGCAAATGTTTGGCCCAATTCTGTTGGGGCATGAGTTAAAAATATTCAATGGCAACAGCTTATTGATCAGCTAACTCTCCCCCTTCTTTTTGCTCTTCTTTTCAGTTCTTTTCTTTTTTCTCTTGTTTCCTAAGTTCATCTAAAAGTAAGAAAATATTAAAAATGCTGCTCCTCCGAACTCCCCCCCCCCCCCTCCACACACACACACACACACACACACACACACACCGAGAGCATTATGGAGCAACTGAAATTTTATTTCCAGGTCTTAAATTTCGCGATATTTCCAGCTTAAAGCCCCCAAATACTCAACAACATCGAAAATCGTTTAAAATTGCGGTTTTTTTTAGCTTGAATTTCAAAAATTACCAAGCCTAATATTACCAAAAATTGGTCCTACAATCGCATTTTTAAGGCTTGAATTTCAGAAAATATTCGGGCAATGGTCCCCATATCGCCTTTCTTTTATATCATAAGCAATTAAGCTTTTTAAACTACATTGACAAAAAGTTTAAATGGAATGGCTCCTGAATATAAAATATTGCTGAAGTTTTTAGTACCATAATTTTCAAAATTTTTCGAGGGAAAAGCTCCCTTCCTTCCCGTAAAATCTTCAAAGTTTGTCTAAAATTCTGTTTTTGAAACTTCAATTTCGAGAATTTGTAGGAGATTGATTTTGACCTTTATTTATTTATTTATTTTTTTTAAGAATCGATCTGGGGCAATCTCTGACCCTAAAGTCAATAAATATGGCCTATAATTGCGTTTTTAAGGCTTCAATTTCTAGAAATTTCCACCAAGACCCCTATACCTTTTTTCCCTTAACATCAGCAAAGAAAGAATAAAATGGCATTTTTAAACTATAAATTTCAATTTTTTTCCGGTGGAGAACCCTCGGACCCCCCTTTCTATCAGGTAATTTTTTCTCCGTCAATGTCCCCCCCCCACTAAAAAAACCTTTTTGACTGCGCTACTAATCACAAAATATTTTTGTCCTAGCAATTAAGTGAATTGGGAACCCTAAGTGCCAATAGTTAGTACAACGAGCTGATGTGTGCATCACATGACTTCCTTTTACGCCAATTTAATGATTATAGCGCCTTGGAGTAAGCAGGGAACACTGAATATTTTCACCCCTAATTTCTTGCGAACCGAAGCAAAAAAAAAAGTTTCACACAAATTTATTTTCTTATTATTGGCATTTTAAATGTGATTCAGTGGTTAACTCTTTAAATATCATCAACACTGGCCGAATTAAAACCAGATTTAAGAACTAAAAAAATAAAAAAAAATCGCCAAATTGTTCGCCAAGTTGGCGACAAAACTTGGCGGACAAAAGCTTGGTGATATATTGCCAAGTGTTTGCCAAATTATAATGCCACTTGAGTTAGCATTGAAATTAACAATGATTTCCTCTCCAAAAGGCGTAAAAGATCCCCTTAGGAACATCCGAATGCAATCAAAAGAGAAGGTGCACAACTAGACCCCACTAGGAGTCTACGTATCAAATTTCAACTTTCTAGGACACACCGTTTTTGAGTTATGCGAGATACATACACACATACATACGTACATGCGGACGTCACGAGAAAATTCGTTGTAATTAACTCGGGGGTCGTCAAAATGGATATTTCAGGTGTCTGTACGTTCCTAGGCATATATCCACGTGTGGTCGGATCGAAAAAAAAAAAAAAAAAAGAACTCGGCATTCATTCGGGGGTGAGCAAAATGGAAATTAAGGCTGATTTTGGGGGGGGGGGGATTTTTCGCGAATACAATACTTCCTTTTTTGTAAAAGGAAGTAAAAATCAATTTCATGAATTCAATTATTTGTCTGAGAATATTTTATGATTAAAAGGGCCTCGCAAGACTGCATCGCCGACGTCTACTTTTGCTCTCCCGCCGCCACTGTCAACAATATTGCATAACGTTTTGCTCATCAAATACCTTTTTGCTCATCAAGCAACCACCTCACTTAGAAAAGCTTCCCGCCAAACAAGATAAACAATTTAAAGGATTTATCCATATTTCTGATTAGTTGAAGGTGGGAGGAGGTTCTAACGGAAGTAGGTGTGAAGAAAGAGGAGAACGGGGTGGATGATAGTTTGGCAGATACTTGGCGGGCAAACTAGATATTATGACTTTTTAAGGCTGACAGTTTTTGGGTTTAGGATGAAGGCTTTCTTTTAAGAGTTAAAGGTTTTCTTTGCGAGGAAATTTTTACAACAGGGTTGTTTTTGCTAAGATATTTTTCTTCACTTCTTTGTAAATAGCATCTCCAGTACTTCCGAACTTCATCTTAGCATTAAATACGATGATTTTGCATGTGATAATTTTCCTGTTTCTTTTGAAGAATAAACGCATGCATGTATTTTTTAAGGTAGGCAAACGACCTAATTTTCAAAAAAATACCGATTTTGAGACGTATAGAGAGCCCCAGTGCTCTTCTAAATACGCAATTGTTTTTTAAATCGATGAATTTCTGAGAAAACTAGAAGAAATTTACTAAAATCAAATGCACTGCTAGTGACCGAAATTTAATTTTTCTTTCTTGGTTTTCTCATAACCACGTTTTTAAAGTTTTTATTTACACCAACAACTCTAGCGAAAAAAATACTCACTCTAAAGATTTGAAACTTTGCAAAATTAGCAATTAAACATATAACTGTGATATAAACCTCGAAAAGTTAATGCATGTGCGATATGTAGTTTTGAAATAATGATTAATAAACTGAGGGGGAAAACGCACGCTTTTCGGGGGTGTTTTTCACATATTTAACCATAAAACCTGTTTTTAATTAGTTATTTTCAAATTGGAGGGTCATATCACTCTCCTGTATCTAACGAAGAGGTAGACACAAAAAGTTTAGAGAATTATGAAAAAGTGAATACACTGGAAGCGTTAAGAAAATTGAAGTTTTTTGCTAAAAATATGGCTTTTTTTAAATTAAAAAAAACATTTCAGCAAATAAGTAGTCAAGATGTGTATTTATGTTATATTTAATAATCGTATGAAGTTTTAGAGAGGTGCAATGAATAATGAAGAAAAAAATATTTAGGGTGTTCGCCTACCTAAATAGTATACATTCTCAAAGTTTTGCTATCTTATTTGAGAGGGCAATTTTCCATACTTTTCACTCTTTCAGCTAAATCCAGGTCAACTGCTGCCATCCCCGACGCAACTGACGAGGAAAATCATTATAAAAAATAAAAAGAAGCACTTTCCAAGAGGTAAGCTGTTTCTTTACTTTGATCTCTTCTTGAAGCACTTCGAATGCTTGCATATACCCTTTTTAACTGCATTAGATTTCTATAGTTGGGTCAAACTTAACCTGGCATCAATCTAAAGGCTTCGCATCCTCTGATCTCAACATTACGGCACTTTCAGGTTAAGTTTGCCCTAACTATAGCGAGTTTTTCGGAAACAGCAATTCTTCTAGCTATTTCAATGTTTTGTTTCAATAGAACAATATATTTTGCATTAGATTAATTGTAAGAGTTTTTCCTCTTTAATAGAGGATTACAAGTCAAAATCATCCCGAAGAGACGTAACGCAATTTAGTTACGATAACATTTTTTTTTCTAACTGTAAGGCACCATGTTCCAATAAATCATAACTAGTATTTGGTTTAAACCGGAATATTTTAAGTTTCAGCATATTTGTTTTTCAATTAAAAAGGCAACAAAATGTTCCTAATTATAAAAGTACTAACCAAAAAAATCAAAAGTAGAATTTCAAACTTGTGTATTTGACATAATATTAAACTAATTAAGGAGACGATTTCTTAACAAGCAACATAATTTAACCAGACAGAAATTACAATACACAGACATCTTAATATTGATTCTAATGCGGTCAAAATCGGAACTTTCTTAAAAAAGTTATGAACTAGTTTCAATAGTTTCGCTGTTGCTTAAATTGCTTTTGCCCCCCATTTCATGACTTCATTCTCTTGCAATGCAAAACTTAAAAAAATAACACACTTGTAAAGACCAATCAATGTAAGAGGTAGATTCCTTCTGAAATAGAATAAAACTATCAGAAGCGGGACATTATCTTATAATATTGTTCTAAGCTCGCAATTTTTCTTGTCCGCTATCAACCGTTCCACTTATGTACGTAGTTTCTGTAGAAGTTAACGAAAACCATCGAAATCGTAATTGAAGCACCCCAACGCCCCTATTCACCAGGTGATTAGACCCTTAGTCAAACAGCCAGATCTTCGGTAGGAACCTTCTTCAATCAAAAATAGTCTTTAATATGCAGTTCAAGTGTCTGATCCAAACTTAGAGCAGGTATTAGTACATGGAGGGAGCTAGTCCAATCATTGGCTGAGCAAAAGCTTGGACAAAGAGCTCAAGTCACTTGATTCCACAACGACGAATGGTTCACACGTTTTGCGTGAAACTAACGAAGGAAACGTGATTTCTTCCACTGCTTTTCTTCAAAATCTATTTCGTGATTTGGAGTCTTTCCTTCACGAATGAAAGTCTTCACTCCCTCCATTCTATCTCTTCTCAATAGATCTAAATCCCTAGATCGTAGTTTAAGTAGCGACACGTCCGCCATCTTGGAGCTAAATGCCGCTTTCTTCCCACATCTGCTATAATGAAGTAGTCTGTTCTGCTTCTTGTTTGTGGTGCTTCTTGATTGTCAATTAACATCGAGTTAATAAGAAACTACAATCAAGAAGCAAAACACGCTACTTCACCATAGCAGACATGAGAAGAAAGCATCGTTTAGCCCCAAGATGGCAGATGTGTCACTACTTATTCTACGATTCAGGGATTTAGTTTGACCTAGTGTCAAATAATCTGCTGAATATAGGCTTATACTTGAACAAATTCGACCTCTTTTTTCGCTCCTACGAAATTAGGAAAATTTAAAAACTTCTGCTTTCACTTCCGGCGTGAACATTAAAACTACTTGCAGGGTTTCGTTGCCAACTGCTCCGCATCTTGCAGAGTTGCTCCGCAAAAATAGCGAAACTCCGCAGCTACGCAAAAAAAGTTGTCTTGCTCCGCATTTCCCGGCCGAGGGTTTTCAAGCATGACATAGTGTTTAAAGCTGTTTTTATTTTTATCCTAGTGCTTAAAATGATTATCAAAGCTCAAAAACAATTTTAGACACGTGGTTTTAGTTTTTCTTTATTGAATTTTATGCAAAATACCTAACTGCTGCGCAAAATTTCAAAATGCTCCTCAAAATCACCGCAGATGCTCCGCAAATTGTTTCCCCAAGGTTGGCAACTCTGGGCTTGCAACCCGTGGTTCATCCAGAATGTTTCAGGCAGACATTTTGCACGACATGTCTGGCTTCTTCAGAGCGCTAATGAATTCGTATAGGTCTGCTCTAATGAATCTTGATCTCAATCCTAATTGTATGGGACTCCTATCTCAGCTTTGATGTTATGATCGGCATGTTTTCATCAGTCTTGAGAGGACTTCTAGTTGGCTTATTCTTTTTGGTCTTGAGAGGATCATGACTTACAAACCTCGAATGAAGTTATATTTAAATCAGGAACATATTTTATCAGACTTAACTTCATCATTAGTCAAAATTAGCTTCAAGTCGATGGATTAGTGTTTCCATAATGTGAAACAATAGGACATGAAAGGGTCCAATAAGTTTAATTATTTATATTTCGCAGTTGAAGTTAAGGGTTTTTGATAAATTATTTCAGTTAGCTTTCAGTACATTTTTCATGGGCTGCATTCTCATGATTTTTTTTTCCATTAGCTCCAGACCGCGCTTCAAAAGGTTCGACCTCTCGAGACGACTCGAGTCAACCAATGACTCCCGAGCGCACAAAGACGTCGTCTGTGAGCAGCCCCCTGTCCGGGGATGAAAACGACCCGGGTGGGGGTGCAGACGATAAGATTGACGCTGTAGACGAATCTGACACCGACCTCGGTTCGGACGAAGAGGAGCCCGAGCCACTAGAAGATACAGAGGTAAGACAATTAGCAAAATGTGTGCAGCTCTAAAGTTGAGGCAGTGAGAAGCAAAGGGGTGTAAGTGAGAAAATTAAAAATTTGGGGATAACCAGTACAAATGAGAGGTGGACCTCTCCTTTGTTTTAGGGCAAGAGATAGTACACTGTAAAAAATTCCGAAATGTTACTGGGTATTTCCGTGTTACGTTTCGGGAATTTAATGGTTTTTATCCACTTCCTGGAAAAATCAAGTACCATTGTCAAAAAGTTTCCTGAATTGCTACAAGTTGCACGAATGAATACTTTTTACTGTTATGAAAAATATTTTTAGCTCCCAGTTTAAATATTAACTGAGCGTATTTATAAAGTGAGTCGTCTTCAGGAAAATCACGGCTCGCCCATGCTAAATAAGTTCCCAAAGGGAGCAAATAAGCATGGACTACGTTGAAATTACCGTTACTTGTTTGCAATTCTGGCTTAGCTTTGGCTATGCTTGCAATAATGCTCTTGGAACTCCCTTGATAAATCGGGAAGATGCCGAGCAATTATATTATTCTTTCTTAAGTTTACTAAGTTATTTAATTTTTCAGAGACACGACTGGCTTTTAACGGGGCGATTTCTGAATTTTTCAGGAAGATTCCAGGATAGTGTCAGGAAGGTTACTGAATTTTAGCGGAAAACGTACCTGGACTTTGCAAGATATGTTACTGGAAGAAAATGGGCACATCAGCTGCCTATTATTTTCCAGGAACGTTTCTGAATCGTTTTTACAGTGTACTAGTATCCTAAGTAGATGCTGCTGTATAACATGATTTAGATTTTGTTTTTAATGAAGGCCTACCTAGGATCTGAACTTTAAACGCGATTTACTCGAAATTTTCAACAGTCCACTTACATCCCTTTGCTTCTCACTGCCTCAGTTGTGCAACGGAGAAATGGCGGAAGAACTGGAAGTGGAAACAGAACACTTCATATTGTTGTAGTTAGGATCAGTGAAGCAGCGCGAGTAGTTAAAACTTTACCGCTTGCGCGTTCTTGCTATTCCTACACATTACAAAATGAAGCACACATTTTTTTTGCCTACGAATATTGCTTACAAACGTTGCTATTACCTATTGTAACGATTCATAACGTACCATTGCTTTCTTTGAATGGAATATAAAGGAATGTATTTTCTTTCAAGTGATTTGAAATTATTTTTTGTTCGGGAATGTGAAAAAAAAATCGAGAAACAATTCCCAAGAAATGTTATGATTAAAAATAATGAAATATTTTTCACTCTCTATTTTGACCGCATTTATTTTTCTTTCTCAATTTGGAGAATTCGTCAATCAATGATAGGCTACTTCTATTTGCGGATATTGTTTCGCTATTAGAGATCGCCACAAGTTTTCTATACATTTAGCTGATGATCGGATTTCAGGACTATACAGGGCTAACATAAAATAATATCCCGGTTCTAAAAATGTATCTTTATACATAAAGGGCTACTTCTGTCCGGATGTCCGGGGTAAACTTCAAAACTACTGGACGGATTTTACTTATTTTTTCCACATAGATTGCTACATTATCAGGTAATAACTTACGCTATAATTTATTGCTAAAAAACTTAGTTTAAAAACGTCGTGATCGAAAACAGTAAATGTCATGTAATTTCCACATCAAATGATTAAAGATTAAACCCATTGTTTCGAAAATTCGTTGCCTTACAACAGCAATATTAAAAGTAATCATAACGAAAATTTTGAATCAAGGCTTCTCCGGAGCAAACATGAGTCTAAAGTCATTTAACATTTGGAAACTCCTTTTTTGCACACATAGGGAAACATAGAAGAGAGCTATTTTTTTCCTTTTTCTTTGTGCGTGTGAGTGTACTATTTAATTAAATAAAGCGCACGGGTTTTTTTTTTTTTTAGTGATCTTTGGTTTTGTTAAATATATTTTGGAAATGCTTCAAATTTTTATATGTTACAATTTGCGCTTTCGTTTCTAAATGAATAGTCGTTCGTTCTTTAGACTTATTGCTGTTTTACTTTTATGGGTAAGGAAGAAGCTCAATTTTTAATCACGTCAAAGCGGTGTGTTTTAAAATCCTCCAGTTAAAACAGAAAACAAAAGAAATTAGCGATTGTTTCTCACTATTATTACTGACCCAGGCAACGCCGGGTATTTTTGCTAGTATTTCATAAACTATTACACTTACCATTATAAATTGTACTTAAAAATAAACTGTCAAAGTTTTTTTTAACGTACGTAACTACTTAAACGTGCACGTTCCGCACTAGAGCAGCCAAAATTTCCTTCCGGAAGGGTTTTTGTGGCCACAACTGTCCTTAAACGTGTATTAACTACTGAATTAGGATTGGAAACAATGTTAAAACTCAAACCTTTAAGAGTTGTTGTTAACCCCAAACTCTTCAACTTCTCTGGGCCACTGACGTTCCGAAAAAGTGGATTGGCCGTGCAGGTGATTATGATGATTTTTACGCCTAATGCGTTGGCCAGCCAGATCCCCAAACTTAACCCCATGTCATATGTTTTTCAATGAGATTTCATCAAAAACAGAGTTTATACACCAACAATTACCTACAACATTGCAGGAAATGAAAGGTCGTATATGTGTATCAGTACGAAAAATTGACAATGAAACACTCCACACTGTAAAAACGGTTCAGAAACGTTCCTGGAATATAATGGACAGCTGATGTGCCCAATTTCTGCCAGTAACATCTCTTGCAAAAAAGAAGGAACGTTTTCCGCTAAAATTCGGAAACCGTCCAGAAATTATCCTGGAAGCCTCCTGAAAAAAATTCAGAAATCTTCTCGTTTAAAGCCAGTCAGGCTTAAGAGTAAACTTAGGAGGTAAAACACAATAGCTTGGCACCTTCCTCCGTTTCCAGGAAAGCTCCAAAAGCAGTATTACAAACATGGCCAGAGCTAAGACAGAATTGCTAGTAAGTATCAAGAGCTTGACTCGTCCGTAATTCTTGCAAAACTGAGTAGCCCTTAGAATGATTTGAACCCTTTGGACGCTTTAGTGGACTGGACAGGCCGTTGTCGAGCAGAAACCAAAACACTTCATAAATACGCTCAGTTAATCTTTAAACTGGGAGCTAAAAATATTTTTCCCAACAGTGAGAAATCTGCATTTATGCGACTTATAGCAATTCAGGAAAAATTTTATGACAATGATACTTGATTTTTACAGGAAGTGGATTAAACCATTGAAATCCCGAAACGTTGAAAATACTCAGTAACGTTTCGGATTTTTTTTTTTTTTTTTACAGTGCAAAATGTACGTCATAGATGTGTGTCACGTAATAAAAGGCGCCCACATTGAACATTTGTGGGCGAAAAAAAACTTGGACAGTTTATTTTTATGTGTCATTTATAGTGCTAAGTGTAATAGTTCATGAAATATAAATTTTAAAAATCGGGATATTATTTTATGCTAACCTGTAATATCTTGCTCTTGCGTGTCCTCGTCATTCATGCAACCCTTATGCATCACACTAGCACAGAAACTTTCCCTGAAGCGGCTCAAAAAAATTTCCATGAGAACGGATAAAACTGCGGTTAGACATATTCGGAAAATGACTGTTAAGTGGCAGACGATACTCGGCTCTTTTTTTTTCCCCTCTGCTCAAATCAATTTTAATTGCAGCTAAGTTTAGGAAAGTTAAAAATATCGCATCAAATGTAAGACATATTGCCAAAAGGTAAATATAAGGGTCGTGATCATGTAGGAAATATAGCAAAAGTTCCTGATTAAGGTATCAAACGCGTAAGAGGCAAAAGAAACACTTCATGCAATTCAGAACAGTAATGATGTTTTACTACCCGTCAGAGCTTTAAGAAAAAAAAAACCTTTTAAATTAGTAATTGTATTAGAAAGAGCCCCAATATTTTTTCTTTCAAAAAAAAACTGGAATAAAATAAAAATGATTAGATGAAAGCACAATTTTTATCTTTTTTGAGTACACATACGCTAAAATGTATAAAAATAACCCTATAAAACTATTTAATAGTGATGTGCCGGATATCCGTATCCGCGGATATCCGAGGGAAAATAAAGATCTGTATCCGTATCCGTTACTTTTTTGACTTACTTTTTTCTTAAATTCTTAAATATTTGAATAAAACACTTAAATTCTTTTTAAATTAGGTTATATTCCCTATTTAAACTATAAGTTATTATTTACAAAGCCAATTTGTGCCCCCCGTCGCAAAAAGGAAGCGGTAATAAGTTTTAAAAGTGTATTTGTGTGTCTCTTTCTGGCATCGTAGCTCCTAAACAGATGAACTGATTTTGATAGTTCTATTTTCTTTCAAAAGGTGATTTGATCGAAAGTGTTCTTAGCTTGATCTCGTCTTTGCTGACCTTTAATTACCAAAGATATTAATTAAAAACCGACTTAACAATTTTCACACTTATGGTAGTGAAAACTTACCCGTACATTAAAAATATTGGCACAAATTTAAAGAACGAAGTTCTCTGCGTTTAATATTCATTTAAAACTTTCAAGTTATTAGGAGCTATAATCTTGTTAAGTAAATTTTAAATGCAATTCTAAGCCGTTATATGCATGATTGTTAGCGATTTAATAGTTGGAAGACAAGAAGAAAAAGCTCAATAATTTAAAATTTCTATCTGCTGTCAGTTCATATTTGTTAACAATGTGTTTTCTGACCCGCAAAATTCATCTTAATCTGAGGTCGGCTCTCTGGGACATGTTTTTTTTTTTTTTAATTTTCAACTTAATATTAGTTATATTGTTATTGATTTGGGATTTCTGTTATTCTTCATTTTGGTTTTTCTCGGCATTCTTCAAAAAAACCGAGGCTAAACTCTCTATTTACTGTTTGTAAAGGTGTTCTCGGCTCTGTTATTTCGTCGGTAAGGGCAAGTTGGGCGAAAGGGTCAGCGCTGCATTTATGCTGAAATAAAATGCGAAAAATTATTTCTAACCTCTCTAGTATTAGCTTTAGACTCTTGCTCCTGTATTCTCTACATCTACCGAGCAAGCACACATTTTTATTCAAGCATTAATGCACCATTGTCCTATTCCTCCCAACTGTCCCTCATTTTTAACAGATATTTCTTTAAAGAGTAAATCATAGTCTTGATTTTATTTTCGCCGTAGATGACATTCTTTGAAGAAACAGTGCTGTTACCCTGAGGGGAATACCTTAAATTACGAATTTTACACTTGGATAGTTGAATTGGGTAAACAAATTTGGAGCTCCGTATCCGTATCCGCGGATCTACTTTTTTAACGATCCGGCACATCACTTCTATTTAACCTGAGGATTTTAAACGTTTCTGTTTTAAACAAGATGTAAAATGTCACACTTTTTATTACATACTCTTGTCACAAAAGTCACAATTTCAAACACTTGCCCCACTCAAAGCATGACATCATTCGTAAACAAACGCTTACGGCTCTTTTAATAAATTTAACCATTTTTGCTTATTTTAGACCATTTGTTACTTGGTAATATGATTTTATCAGTTGAAATAAGTAGTCGTTAAAAAAATTCATTACTTTATGATTAATATTGGCTACTGTTCTGAAAACTGATTCAGTTCTAAAATATTTTTGCTTTGTGTGTTCTCATGGAAGGTGTTACATTTGTATTAAAGAATTTGCATTTATCGTAGGAGGCGGCTAAGGAATCTGAAGCCGGTGCAGAAATGTCAGCCCTCGTAAATTATGTTCAACCAGTTCGCTTTCATTCTTTTGAATATGCTGAAAGTAAGTTCCACACCTTCGCCTTCTCATAACTATTTGTTATGAGATAAATAAGCATTTTCCCCCGTATTGTTAGAATTTGTGCTTATTTTTTAATAATGGAACATTTATTTTCAGGAAGAAACAGAAGTTATGAAGTTTCATCTTTTGTAGAGACACATGCTACAAATCTTCTGAAAGAGCATCCCGTGGAATTTGTCAAGTATCCTTTCTAATGGCGTTATCCTTTCTGAAAGACTATTACAAGCATAAGACGTTTTTATCACGGTTAAACCTTTTTAGAAATTAAAGGTCATATTTTCTTGAACCATTTAATTTTATTTCTTCTTCGGCACCAAGGTATAAAATTTTTATTTATTATTATTTATTTATTTATTTATTTATTTATTTATTTGAATGGCATTGTTTAATTTTTTTTTCATCTAAAACTATTGGGTTTGAAACTCTCGAAAACATGCCGAACATTGACTCCAGGAGTTACAACTACGTTATGGTGTTGTCGTAACGTCAAACAAAATTTGAGTTGGCTCGCTGTTTAGTGTCACTTAAATTGGTTCACTACAAATGAATACTGGATTTTTTTTCCCAGGGAAAAAAATAGAGTTTGCAATGGGAATTTTAATTTATAATGACTCCTTGTATTTTATGCTTAAACACGACTTAATATTTTTAAACATTTGCTGAACATAGCATATGTTCTACATTTTGAATAACCTCAAATAAATAAGTCGCCATATTTCGTCCCCGTGCTCAATTTTGTCCCGATTTTCTTTCTCTAGTCTGACCCTACGTATCGCGACTGGTGAAATTTTTGCTGTTTGCGGTCAAGAACAGTATACATTCGTGGAAGTTTCATGAGTCTAATGCACTGCGTTGCTGTTCGGAGGCACTTCTTCAGCTTTTTTCAAACAGGATTTATCCTAATATTATTTTAAATTATTTTTACTTATTTTTACAAAAATGGAAGTATTGTATTCCCAAAAAAAAATTCACTCAAAAATCGACCTTAATTTCCATTTTACTCGCCCCCGAATGAATGTTGTTTTTTTTTTCGACTCGACCACACGTGGATAAGTGCCTAAGAACGTATAGACACGCGAAATATCCATTTTGACGATTCCCGAGCTAATTACAACGAGTTTTTCTCATGACGTCTGTTTATACGTATGTGCGGATGTGCGGATGTATGTCGCATAACTCAAGAACGGTATGTCCTAGAAAGTTGAAATTTGGTACGTAGACTCATAGTGTGCACCTTCCCTTTTGGTTGCATTCGGATGTTTCTAAAGAGGTTCCCAAGTGGTCGCCAAGTTTTGTCGCCAACTGGGCGATAAATTTGGCTTTTTTTTTTAAATCTGATTTCAATTTGGCCATTGTTGGTGATATTTAGAGAGTAAACTATTGAATCACATTAAAATTGCCAGTAATGGGGAAATGACATTAAATTGGAGTAAAAGGAAGTCATGTGATGCACACATCAGCTCGTTTTTATTTATTACAATGTGTTTGTTACGCTGTAGTAAACATATTTGTATTGGGTAAGTTATAAACTGAATGAACTGAGAGTTTACCATTCCCTTTTCGTTGAGCAGGAGGGTGCCATATTGCACGCAGAATGTTACCATTTTCGAGTTCTACCATGATTCTGGTAACAGACATTGATTCAGATTATCATATTAGCCAAAGACGTTTTAATGAAATTAAACATTAAAAAATATAGGTGAACTCATTGTGGCTCGTGGCAACACGAAATGTGCTTCAGGGCGATGAAAAAAATTAATTCGTTTATCACGTTTGTTTGGAGGGTTGAAAATTCAACCTTACAATTGTTAATTAAATATTTTTTTACAAAAAAGGCAGAACTTGATGCTTTTCATTATTATAATTCTTTATTCGTATTTATTATTAATACCTGTTTTTCAAACCATTATTACCTATTTTACAAGGTGTATTGGAGGGGAGGCAAAACCAGGAGAACTATTTTCAATTCTGGTAAAAGTGAACTTTTAAAAACTTTTTCAAAAAAAAAACTGTGTTTCATGTATTTAAACTTAAATATAAAGTGTAATTTTAATTGATAATGAATGTTACATTTTATTTTTGGACTCTTTGATCGCAGCATATGGTACACGGAGGCCCAAAAAATTTAATGGGGATGATTTATGGTGCTTTTACCCGACGATTGTTGTACGAGGACCTTTTACGATTAAAACTGATTTTTTATGTCACTGCTTAGTTGGTTGGTTGGTTGGTTGGTTGGTTGGTTGATTGGTTGGTTGGTTTATTAGATTTTTATGGCGCAAGAGCCCTTGAGGGCTATACTGCGCCAAACGATTTTTTATTATTTACTATTTATTTTTCATTTAAGAATAAGTCAAAAAGTATAAGTAAGCATATTTTGATGTAAAAAAGCATAAAGCACTGCTTAGTAAAATTATTGAAAGTACTATTACGCTCTGCCTACAGATAAATACTAAAATTCATAAATTGATAGACAAATTGTCTGTAGTATACCTTGGCTGTTTTGTTACGTTCAACACTTTCAAATGGGCTCATAACATATAGAAACAAAGTCAAAATAAAATGGTATCACCTGACAACAGCTACATTAGTTCATTATCAAGTTTGTTATTCAAGTACTCTGTTTCGGATGAAATTGGATAATGGCAGAAACTACCATTTATCTCTAAGAGCTGTTTTATGAAAATATATTAAATTGGTGAAACAACATTCGGTAAGTCGATACAATTTCAACATACTTTAATCTGATGACCTGTTACAATGCGTGTACACTGGCGACGTTTGTTCTCTCTAAGGCCACTACACAGGGTGTTTAAAAAGAATGACCCAATTTGAAATGCGTATATTATAAAAACTATTGAAAATAGACACTTGAGATTAATTTTATATGACATGGATAATAATAAAGTTTTTTTACATACAAAATTAAAGGTGCTCAATATGTCCACCTTTTGAATGCATAGCATATATCTGCAAGGTAGCTTAATGTGCCCCAAATTTTTGCAAGCATGTCTGCCTCGACTGCTTCCGCTGCTTACACAAACAACCTGTGTCTTTGAATTGTTTTATACCATCTTCTAATGCTGCTTAAAGCACGAAGTTCAACACCAGGGTATTTATTCTCTGCGAAAATCATGCTGAACAGTTGTTATGGACTTGCACTTCGCGAAACGTAGAACGTAGAACAAAATATGATTATTGTCGTGCAGTTGCCATTTTCACAAACACTGAAATGGCGGGAGAGGAAATAGAGTCATCGCTACCTATCCGCAACTCCGTAAAACTCGAGATTTTCCCTATTCTAACGATACCTTCATTTAATGAAATTAATTACAATCTGAATAGTGATGATTTTTTTAAATCGTGTCATTCTTTTTGAAACACCCTGTATAAGGGGAGCTGACTTATCCGACATTTTGGTTCCAAAATTGTCGGCGGACAAAATGAATATTCGTACAAAAGCCTCGTCGCAAAAAATTGGTGTCCAAGCTTTAAATGTGTTACCTGATGGATGTTTGATTACTTTTTTCTGTAGATGAAGAAGATTTATTTAATGCAAATTAAAAATTATAATTAATAAGGTGGGAAAATGAGGTTCATTACTGTGAACATTTCCAGATGCCTTTTTGTTGAATTTGTGAACTAAGTTATCTTTCTAGATTCACCTTAAGTGATATTGTACTCAACTTATCATCAGTTGTTATAACACATAGCAACCAGCGAGTATTATAACGTATTTATTAACACTAGAAACAGGATCCACAACTTTCTAGGAACCAAAATGCAGGATAAGTCGGCATGTCCTTTTCAAGGGGTTCCAGTTCTCCCTAATGAGTCCGAAACCAACGCCATGTTAATTTCCAAGACTTTTTATCACTGATATCAAGATTATAAACATGAGTAATAACGGTCATTGATCCTTATTGTGTGTGAACCAGCTTTTGCTTTCCTTAACCTTATCCAGCTACAACAAACGGCAGCTAAGCAGAATATATCCTAAAGGAACCAGAGTTGATTCCAGTAATTATATGCCACAGGTAAGCACACAGTTAGATGATAATCCAAAAGCCTGACATTTTTTATCACAAATTCAATTTCTCGATTTCTTTCAACTCAAATCTGGAGTAGCATTTTAACTGTAAGCTTTGTATAGTTTGACCTCCGATCAGATGAAAGACAAACTTCTGGTTTAGAGGCGGATTCGCAACTCTAATAAACTATAGAGGGCGCTGCAGCCACTGTTTAATGGTGAATGAAAAAAGTAAAACAAACAAATGCCGTAACTTGTAACTTGCTTTGAAGCTTAGTGAATGACAGTAATTTTTCATCGTATTTGTGGGAAACTGTCTTTTCTATTCCTCTGAAATTACATTACACCACAAGCTGTCTGAAGCCTGTAATTTTCCCCCAAAGAAAACACATGGAATGGAATGTTTTACCTTTTTAAATAGTACTAGTCGACCCGTGCGGAACTCCGCACTATGCTTCGAATCGTTTCATAAGGCATTTCGCTTTTTAAGAATTTCAAAGAAAGAACATTATGAAGAAGAACCGAAAAAAAAGTAAGCGCAGAAGAGAAGGCATGTAATTTAAAGCCATCAGTAACAAAACCTCGTTAAATACAACGTTGTTATAATTTGATCATCGCTCACCTTTTGGTCGTACATATTTTCAATTCAAACATAAATATCATTAAAAGTGTGGCTGAGTAGTGACTCATGAAAAAGCAATAATTGTGCATGTAAAAAAACAGGTTGTGGCAAATACAGTCCTGCCCATGTGAGCATCTGACGGGAAAATAAGAAATATTAAAGAGATATTTATTGGCACGGATTCGAATTGGCGCCATTCTAATTAACAGCCTGACACCCCAACAAACCTAGCAATTGCACCTTCCTTTTCGAAAGCTATTCATTGAAGGAATGCGTAGTAAAAAACAACGAAAAAGCTTTTTGCCAAAAAAAATAATAAGAAGAAGAAGAATATGCCTCTATGTTTTGTCATTAACCAGCATGATACGATTTAAAATTATTCGAAAAGCATGGAATTTGATTAAAGAATGACGAAGATCTCACGTAGCGAGTGAAACGAACATTCTAGAGAAGTAATAAATTAGATTGAAAATAGGTGTTTTTATCTTTGAATATTGAACTATTTCACATAGAAGGTTGCTTTAACAGTTATGGCTTAAATGCCTGCACATGTTTCTCTTTTAATCGAACATTTAAAATTCAAAACCAAAACCAGTTGAACTGAGTCCGTTTTTTAAGTGTAAATTTTCGAACGTAGACAAAATGTATTTTTTTTTTCAGCAGAAAACAGAGGAGTAGAAAATGATTTCTTGCTAATGAAGTTGATAATAATTTTAATGCTTTATATCGTATTCGCGCGAATAAAAAATTAATGGTATACTGGGTGAAACTCGTAGTTTAATTTGGCGTAGTATTTTTTCATTTGTACAAAAGGTCGAACACTGCTATTAAAAACATCTACATTATTTCCTTTAGGTAAATCTAATACTTTTTTATGCTTACATTATGATGAGTAGTCTGGATGTAGTCAAAGCTTAAAAAAAGGGAAGAACACTCTTCGATTAGCAGTCAACTTATCCGAATGATAACTGTAGCCTGCATAAAGGAGTCGAAACACCAAGTAGCCCACTGCATTTATTTTATTACGTTTGTATGTTATGAGTACATGTAATGCGTAATACTAATAGTATAAATTTGATATTATATCAGATAGCCCAAACTTGCCCGAAGTTCAGATAGTTTATAGCCGAACGCTCTACGAAAAAATACTTATCAATTTAACCGAACAACTAAGTCCAGTGCTTTTAAGCTTTATTAAAATATGAACACACACACAGGCTTTTTTTGCCGAAAGCGACGTAAAAAATGGAAAACTGCATTAGAACTTTGCTTTTGAAAAATGAATAAGAACTACAGGCAGCATCAAGGTTTTGAAACAGCAAGGGGCGTTTTCGAAAACTTGATTTTTCGACCGTAAGTCTATTTTTCTTCATTAGCCAGCCTGATAAGTTTTAAAATGAGAAGGGAATAATATATAAGATAAGATATTGAAGAAACATTTTTTTTATTCTTGAAAATTTTTACAATTTGTTACCGCAGGCTGCTTGAACCGTTATGACTTAGATGGCAGCACGTGTTCATCATTTAACAGCACGGTTAAAATACAAAATACATTAAACTATGCTCTTTTTTAAGCGTAGCTTTTCGAATGTAGTAAAAATGTGATAAGCTATTTGTTTTTTTTTTTTTTTTTTTTTTTTTTTTTTTTTTTTGCAAAAAGAAGAAAAAATATATTCTTTACCCTTTAAATTGAGGCAGTAATTTTTTTATTTGTACAAAGAGTCAAAAACTGATTAGAAGAATATATATTTCAATATACGATTTATTATTATTTTTTGAACAAAAAACAATTTCATTGTTGTCTGAAGTCTTAGACTTGTTACTTATATTTTCGCTTACATTATGCTTTAATTTTCTTACCAGAGCCAAAGCTTATAACGAAAAAAAAAAAAAAAACGTACAATTCCAGAAGTAATTTAGCACAAAGTCATTTCAAGTTTTCATATCAGCAAGGAGCGTTTCCTTCTCATTTATTCTATTTCTTTATAGTTGTTATTCACTTAAGTAAGTGTTCATGTAATGCGCGATATTTCTCTAATTTTTTTGTTGCAGATTGTCCGGACGTGGGCCCGAACACGCATTCTCCTGGTTATGAAGAGAACGCTCTGCCGATCAAGCTATTCAGCTCTGTCGGTCATAGCGCAAATTAAAGTTATAAGTTTAACCGAAAACCTCATGCTGGTTCTTTAAAACAGGTTTTTCGACTGAAAAAAACAATTTTTAGACCGTGGGTCTATTTTTCGTCATTAGCCAGCACCATAAGCTTTAAAAGAAGGCGTAAATCAAAGAAATCGATCAAGAATTGAGGAAAATCTGGCGTAGAAACCAAAAACAGGCTACAGAAATAATATATAAGGATTGTTAATCACCGCAAGGTAGCGTATTCGAGCTCTAAAGTTGCGAATTAGTTTTCAGGGATGTTAGCTTTTGCAGATGTATGTTAGCCTTTAAATTAATCAGTCAAATTCAAATAAGCGGAAAATGCGCATCAAATTTTTACTTCCTCATTCTGATGACTCGTCGTAGATGGACGTTTACCAATTCCATTAAATCCGTGGTCAAACTGTACGCCGCTTCTAAAGAAATTTATGATGTTTAACAAAAATAACAAAAATGTGAAACAATTTTACTTAAATTTATCTTTTAACGTAAAGTTTTACTGAAGTAAAAAATTATGAAAATGGTATATGAGAAAATTTTGTTGATATTTTCTTCTCTATTTACTATGTGTAGGTCTTTTGGAATGCTGGCTGTCAAATGGTGGCTCTGAATTACCAAACTTTGGGTATGTATATTAAGCGAACTTTTACATGAACTAGAAATGGGCTTTATTTGAGTAGAAATATTTTTAATTTTTTCTGACCAACTGAAATTCCAGTAAATGCACTGTTTTAGGTTTCATATTTTTACTTATTCATTACAAGAAAACTAACGAAAATATTTTTAAAGTTTTAATGGATGACAAAACGAAAAAAAAAAAATGAGATCAAAAATGTGCCTTTTTCTCAGCGTCTTTTTCACTTTTTACATACTTTTGAAATTCATTTTCTTAACAGAGCTACTGAGGGAAAATAATTCGTCGAAAACTGTAATGTTATTGAAAATTTTTGAAGGCGACACATCATGTTCAGAATATCATTTTTAACATGTCAACCTTCAAGGAGTCAGCGTGTCACGTTTCACAGTGGGGCAAAAACGGCCACAAGTGCTTAATGTATTTAAACTTCTTTCGTTTGTTTGTTTGCGTAGGCACTTAATTATTTTTTCGATTTGTTTGGGCTCTGGATCCTAAGTTTGCAGTTTTACGCAGCTAATTCCTTTTCAAGGTCTTTCTACAGACCATTTATGACTAATTAATATTAATTTCTAAGGACATAAAGGACATAAGAGGACTTTTTTTTTTGTGGAGTGTTTTGAACAAAATAGTCTTGAATTCTCTCTAGTTTTCGGTGCTGATCAAAACCAATTTTCCGGTTATATATTCGATCATCAGTTTTTTGCCCATCCTATTATAATTGTTAGAAACTAACGAATTTAAATACACCCGCTTTTAATAAGAAAAAAAATTATACACTGCTTAAAAGCTCTTTTTGTAAATTCCCCCACCCATGGTTCTTTACCGTGTAAAGGCTCCCTTCAGCTTTGTAGTGGACGAAGGGCTCTAAAATCCCGGGTCTGATTGCCTAAGAGGTAGGCCTGTGCAAATTTATTAACCCTCAATTGATTGAATACAGGAGGGAAAAAAAACATTTTTAAGCGCTTTTTCACGTTTTTGCCCCACTGTGCGTTTGTCAGCTGAAAATAATAGATATTTCCAAACCTACCACTGGTAAACCCCCTCCCTATATCACAAGAGCCCCCAAGAGCAAGAGCCTCCCCCCAAATGAAAAAAACACCCTTCAAAACACCCTCCTCTAAAAATTTCAATAGCGCAATCTGCGCCATGACCCCCCCCCCCCCCAGGTGGGGGTTGTATACGTAGTTACAATTTATAAGTAAATCATTATACCACAAAAAGTGAATTTCACAGAAGGGTTTATCCCGAGAGATGCAGAAATGTGTTTTATTTTCATTGGGGTGGGCCGAAATCATTTTTCCTCTAATTTCGAGCATGGGTAGTACGGAAAAGTTGTCATTGGTGGAGCAAAGCTACACATAAACAATTTGGGAAAATTTCTTGTACTGCTGGTAAAAATTCATTGGTGACACTAAATTCCCATAAAAATTTTGAGGCATATAATATTCCTTCCATTGCTTCAAATGCGTAGAAATTTTTGCAATTTTCTATTTTTTTAACGTTTGTTTTTCGCTTTGTCAAGATTTTAGAATTATGTTTTCCCCGTATTTATCTGAAATAATTACATAACAAGTGTGTCACATATGATGCATTTTAGGTTCTTGGTGTGTTATAAACTAACTACGTATTGCTTTTAAATTTTTAAATTTGAAGTATGTTAGTAGTAAACTTTGTGCAGTTCTCAGTTTGTTTTGCGTTTGAAACCAATAGGAACAAAACAGAATTCATTTCTAATCACTGATTGATCTCTTAAAATTAGTTCTAAGTTATTATTTCTTCTTTATCTTTGCTAATAATAAAGCTGAAAGTCTCTCAGTCTGGATATTTGACCGGATCTCTGTCTGTCAGGATCTCTGACGCGCATAGCGCCTAGACTGTTCGGCCGATTTTTATGAAATTTGGTACAGAATTAGTTTGTAGCATGGAGGTGCGCACCTCGAAGCGATTTTTCAAAAATTCGATTTTGTTCTTTTTCTATTCCAATTTTAAGAACATTTTCCCGAGCAAAATTATCATAAGATGGAGGAGTAAATTACGAAGTTATCATAACGTGGAACCGTAACATGGGGAAGCAAATTGGCGAGAAATTCATGATACATTATATGTAAATATATAGGCGAACCAAAAGATCTTTTGATTTTCTACTACAGGCAAAGCCGTGCGGGTGCCACTAGTAACTAATAAAAGTCGGTAGAAACGGCACTCTGGCAAGAACAGAGGAAAAAAGACATTACCAGTGTTGGGGGGGGGAGTTATAAAGAAATGCAACATTTAATGTGCCCTTTCAACAAAGCGTACTTTTTCCGTTATGCATTCTGCATGCAATAACACGATCATCACCGCAGAAAACATTGACAATACAATTGAACTCGCTTACAACGAGCCCTGATTTAACAAGAAAACGAGTTTAGCGAGGAAATCAGAAATACTTGGTTAGTACAATGATAAGTCAATGAGAGCATAACTCGCTTTTAACGAAGAAACCCCGCTTAAAGCGAGCAATATTTTTATGATTCATGAAACTTGTATTGACTTCCAGCTCGGCTTATCCGTTTTTGGTAAATTTTCTTGAACATTCCAAAGTCAACCAAAGTTAGTAATAATTCATAAATCCGGAGAACAAGCGATGGCAGCATTTTTTTTTTTTTTTTTTTTTTTTTGAGCAATCACATTGATTATTGTTTTCACTTGACAATTTTAATGTTCCTATGATTTTATTTTCCCCCGCCTCCCTCTGCAGCACCACCGTCGGCCGGTCTCCTCACGATGCTGCTCCTCTAGCGAAAGCCGGCTCCAGGTTGCGTCCATATCCTACACACACGTATACATACACACACACGCTTACATACACACACCTATACACACATACCCATACACTCATGCCTGCACACAGACACAAACACACACGCAACATGCATACACACCTACACACACACAAGCATACATGCATACACACCTACACACACAAGCATACATGCATACACACCTACACACACACACACGCTTACATACACACACCTATACACACATACCCACACACTCATGCCTGCACACAGACACAAACACACACGCAACATGCATACACACCTACACACACACAAGCATACATGCATACACACCTACACACACAAGCATACATGCATACACACCTACACACACACACACGCTTACATACACACACCTATACACATATACCCACACACTCATGCCTGCACACAGACACAAACACACACGCAACATGCATACACACCTACACACACACAAGCATACATGCATACACACCTACACACACAAGCATACATGCATACACACCTACACACACACACACACGCATACATGCATACACACCTACACACACATACACACATATAAGACAGATACACGAAAAAATTGTCGACTTGTGACAAAAAGACTGGGTTTTTACTCAAAATGGGAAAATAACTAAAAGATTTTTTCCATCTTTTCATGGGAGATTAGACCAAAACCTAAATCCCCTATAATACTCACCAAAATTCTATCTGGACACTGCAGAACAAGAGAATATATATTCAGATTCAATCACGCGGCCTCCCCTCTGTGCTCTTGCGACCTGAATGAACTTCAAACTGTTGATCATGTTTTATTCTTCTGTCCTTAGTTTGACTTTCTTCGATATGAACTTTATAAACAAGTTATAACAAGTGGACTAACGTGGCCTCCAAAACTGGAAAATTTGCTTGCACCAGAGTACATTGTGCAGTTCCTTGAATTTATTCGCAGTATTCATTTTCTTTGTCTTTGAATTTGCTGTCTGTTTTTCATCTTTGTCTGTCGCTGTTAGGACACCTGATTTACGTGTTGTTCTCTATGCATCTTTAGCTGAATGTAATTGATTGTGGATGCATGTGGTATGACTTGCGTCATGGAGTATGCTGCAAATAAAAAAATAATTTAAAAAAAACACCTACACATACACACACACAAACACGCACACACCTACACACACACACCTACACACTCATGCCTGCACACAGACACAAACACACACGCTACATACACACACTCACTCGTGATTGCGAAAAACATAAGTTAATAATTAAGTCCAGATGTCAAAATTTAAATTATTATTTTTTTTTTTTTTTTTTTTTTGTGGAGTAAAGAAACATTTATAAATTATATATGTGTATCCATGTGTTTTCCTCCAAAATAATGACATAAGAAACAATCAGAGAATTCAAAGCAAAGTAACTGACTTATTTGGTGCTGCACAGTAATTAAAAAGAAGAAGGAAAAAAGCAACTAATGATGAATTTTTATAATTTTTCACAAACTCGCTTTTTTGAACACTCGGTTATAACGAGCAAATATCGCGGTATAAGCGAGTTCGACTGTACCGATAAATGTTACACTTAACTCTGCAATGCATATATCTTCTGCATAAAAGGAGAAAAAAAACTTGTACGTTCACTTAGCTAATACTGTTTCTGTATCTGTTCATTCTCTGACGCTCTCCTAGAACTTAATATAATTCCTCGTGCACTTTATATATTATCGTTTTGCTATGTTTTTATGTCATTTAATGAAGTTTCAGTAACAAAAATGTTTCACTGTACTGTACCTATTACCACCCCGAAAAAAAGATACTGTTCGTTTTTTCCAAAACTTTTTCGTCGTTCAATGCAAAGAAATTGTGCAATTACAGTGTTTGTTTCGTCAAAAATAAACTCCGCAAATAGATATTTTTTTTTTTTAGAATTTTTCTTTAATTTCAAATAAAAATCAAGTTGAAGTAATTTTCTGCTTTTTATAGCAACAACAAAAAACCTTTTTTTTTTGGTATGATTTCCTCGCAGATCCTTAATTATTGATATAAGTATTCCCCTTTAAAATAATTCATCGAAAAAAAATTGTAATTTCATACACCAACACCAAAAAAGAGCACATTCGAGCTTTTAAATAAAATATGCTTCATTAGTATTATTTTTTGAGTACTACATTATTTATGTCTTATTCTTCGTGATTAAAAAAAAATCTAATGGCGCTATTGAAAACATTCCACTTATTTGGGGAAAAAATGCAGGAAAAAGGTTTTGCATATGTTCTGAAAAGAAGTAGGAATAAGATTTCTGCCTTTTTCTTTTTTTAACCATTTTTTTCATTCGTGAATCCAATTTATTAAGCAATTAATTTTAATACTAAAAAAATATTTTGCGTATAAAAAAGCTCGCAAACCCTTTCAAAATAGTTCATTATCTCATCAATTCTTTCAACATGAAATTTAAAATTCATTGCAAAAGAAATATCATTTCTTTAAGAACTCTTAAGAACTTTTTAATGTTTAGCGCAATAAATGATGAATAATTATTAAACATCATTTTCCAAAATGAGGTCAAAGACATTTATATAAATCAGTTTTCTTTTTCAACACAGCATTTAATGCTTCTAACTAATCGACTATGGCGAAAATAATGTAAATACTAATGAAAAACACCTAAGTCTACATACATTAAAAATGGGGGCACATTAAATTTGTGTGTATTCCTTATGCAAATTCACTGTTTACGTCGCATTTTGGTCAAATTTGGCACAGGGATCCTTTGATGCTCAGGAATTCACATAGGGGTGTTTTCATCCTCCTATGATATTTGCCAAATTTGGAAGAGATTCTTCGATGCTCAGAAATTGTCATAGGATATTTTTCACCTCCCTGTTATGGGTGAAACCTACACCCACACAAAGGTTTTCCTTGTGCAAGTCCACAGTTTACATCGAATCTTCACAACATTTGACCCAGAGGTCCTTTGATGTTCAGGAATTCACATAGAGGGTTTTCGCCTTTCACTCACAAATTAAGTTCACTATCGTATGTAAGCAGAGTTCAAAACCTGTTCTGTAAAGCCGTTTACTCCAACATAGATTTTCTATAATCTTAAGAGTCGAAAATTTTATTTTTATTTTATATATATATATATATATATATATATATATATATATATATATATAGCACCTCTCTGTACTCTGCCTTTCACTACTCGGCCGAGTACCGAGTTGCCGAGTAGTGAGTTACCGAGTACCAATTATGTTTTAAGAAGAACCACCGACACATACGTAGTACATTTTAAACTTATTGGAATAGTAGTATAGACCTTCATGTCCATATAATAGTTTTTAAAACAAAATTCCAGCTAGAATTTAATTATGCATTATTTAAAAGATTTTGTTTGTGTCAAAAATATTAGAAAAAAGTTATTTTTAAAATGAAAACTAAACGAATAAATTAAAGGTATGATTAATCAAGTTGGAATTAAAACAAATTATACCAATCTCTTATAGTTCAAGTCCGCCTAACATAAATAATTTTTAAAAGCAAATACAGGAACACTGCAGACACGTGCTTCTGCGTTACAAGGAACATCTTTTTCAGGGCATAAAACGTGAGTTAATGAACGTAAAGACATTCAACAAAAAAAATCCAACTTTTGTCGGATGTCTTTAAATCTATGAGCTCACATTTTATGCATTGAATAAGGCGTTCCTTGTAATGCCAAAACACGTGTCTGCAGTGTTCCTGCGCATTTGTGCTTTTAACGTTGTTTTGTTTGCTTTTATTTTTATATTCCTTATAAATAATTTTTGTTTGTAGCAAAAATCCATTTAATGATATAAAAATTCCATATTTTCTATACTTACCTTTTTTGCCCAATTTTTTATAAATAAATTTTATTAACTTTGGGACATTAAAATAAAGATTTATTCCATTGAAGCAATATAAACTTCATTGTTCTCAAAATTTAACCTTGGCTTGTAAATTTGAATTGTTATTGATTGCAGTATATTATATACTGCGCTTATTATTAATTGTAATATCTGTCTTGAACAATATTCAATTTTTTGCAACTACTCGGTACTCGGTATTGGCCGAATATCTGATCAAAATTTGGCCGAGTACCGAGTACTCGATACGTCTCTAATATATATATATACTAGTCGACCCGTGCGGAACTCCGCACTATGCTTCGAATCGTTTCATAAGGCATTTCGCTTTTTAAGAATTTCAAAGAAAGAACATTATGAAGAAGAACCGAAAAAAAAGTAAGCGCAGAAGAGAAGGCATGTAATTTAAAGCCATCAGTAACAAAACCTCGTTAAATACAACGTTGTTATAATTTGATCATCGCTCACCTTTTGGTCGTACATATTTTCAATTCAAACATAAATATCATTAAAAGTGTGGCTGAGTAGTGACTCATGAAAAAGCAATAATTGTGCATGTAAAAAAACAGGTTGTGGCAAATACAGTCCTGCCCATGTGAGCATCTGACGGGAAAATAAGAAATATTAAAGAGATATTTATTGGCACGGATTCGAATTGGCGCCATTCTAATTAACAGCCTGACACCCCAACAAACCTAGCAATTGCACCTTCCTTTTCGAAAGCTATTCATTGAAGGAATGCGTAGTAAAAAACAACGAAAAAGCTTTTTGCCAAAAAAAAATAATAAGAAGAAGAAGAATATGCCTCTATGTTTTGTCATTAACCAGCATGATACGATTTAAAATTATTCGAAAAGCATGGAATTTGATTAAAGAATGACGAAGATCTCACGTAGCGAGTGAAACGAACATTCTAGAGAAGTAATAAATTAGATTGAAAATAGGTGTTTTTATCTTTGAATATTGAACTATTTCACATAGAAGGTTGCTTTAACAGTTATGGCTTAAATGCCTGCACATGTTTCTCTTTTAATCGAACATTTAAAATTCAAAACCAAAACCAGTTGAACTGAGTCCGTTTTTTAAGTGTAAATTTTCGAACGTAGACAAAATGTATTTTTTTTTTCAGCAGAAAACAGAGGAGTAGAAAATGATTTCTTGCTAATGAAGTTGATAATAATTTTAATGCTTTATATCGTATTCGCGCGAATAAAAAATTAATGGTATACTGGGTGAAACTCGTAGTTTAATTTGGCGTAGTATTTTTTCATTTGTACAAAAGGTCGAACACTGCTATTAAAAACATCTACATTATTTCCTTTAGGTAAATCTAATACTTTTTTATGCTTACATTATGATGAGTGGTCTGGATGTAGTCAAAGCTTAAAAAAAGGGAAGAACACTCTTCGATTAGCAGTCAACTTATCCGAATGATAACTGTAGCCTGCATAAAGGAGTCGAAACACCAAGTAGCCCACTGCATTTATTTTATTACGTTTGTATGTTATGAGTACATGTAATGCGTAATACTAATAGTATAAATTTGATATTATATCAGATAGCCCAAACTTGCCCGAAGTTCAGATAGTTTATAGCCGAACGCTCTACGAAAAAATACTTATCAATTTAACCGAACAACTAAGTCCAGTGCTTTTAAGCTTTATTAAAATATGAACACACACACAGGCTTTTTTTGCCGAAAGCGACGTAAAAAATGGAAAACTGCATTAGAACTTTGCTTTTGAAAAATGAATAAGAACTACAGGCAGCATCAAGGTTTTGAAACAGCAAGGGGCGTTTTCGAAAACTTGATTTTTCGACCGTAAGTCTATTTTTCTTCATTAGCCAGCCTGATAAGTTTTAAAATGAGAAGGGAATAATATATAAGATAAAATATTGAAGAAACATTTTTTTTATTCTTGAAAATTTTTACAATTTGTTACCGCAGGCTGCTTGAACCGTTATGACTTAGATGGCAGCACGTGTTCATCATTTAACAGCACGGTTAAAATACAAAATAAATTGAACTATGCTCTTTTTTAAGCGTAGCTTTTCGAATGTAGTAAAAATGTGATAAGCTATTTGTTTGTTTTTTTTTTTTTTTTTTTTTTTTTTTTTTTTTGCAAAAAGAAGAAAAAATATATTCTTTACCCTTTAAATTGAGGCAGTAATTTTTTTATTTGTACAAAGAGTCAAAAACTGATTAGAAGAATATATATTTCAATATACGATTTATTATTATTTTTTGAACAAAAAACAATTTCATTGTTGTCTGAAGTCTTAGACTTGTTACTTATATTTTCGCTTACATTATGCTTTAATTTTCTTACCAGAGCCAAAGCTTATAACGAAAAAAAAAAAAAACGTACAATTCCAGAAGTAATTTAGCACAAAGTCATTTCAAGTTTTCATATCAGCAAGGAGCGTTTCCTTCTCATTTATTCTATTTCTTTATAGTTGTTATTCACTTAAGTAAGTGTTCATGTAATGCGCGATATTTCTCTAATTTTTTTGTTGCAGATTGTCCGGACGTGGGCCCGAACACGCATTCTCCTGGTTATGAAGAGAACGCTCTGCCGATCAAGCTATTCAGCTCTGTCGGTCATAGCGCAAATTAAAGTTATAAGTTTAACCGAAAACCTCATGCTGGTTCTTTAAAACAGGTTTTTCGACTGAAAAAAACAATTTTTAGACCGTGGGTCTATTTTTCGTCAGTAGCCAGCACCATAAGCTTTAAAAGAAGGCGTAAATCAAAGAAATCGATCAAGAATTGAGGAAAATCTGGCGTAGAAACCAAAAACAGGCTACAGAAATAATATATAAGGATATATATATATATATATATATATATATATATATATATATATATATATATATATATATATATATATATATATATATATATATATATTTACTTTTATATTAATCAGTTTGTCGTTTTATGTAACAGAAGAAAAATCATAGATATATACGTAGGTATGCGAATGAAAACAGAAAATTTCCCGTAAATTGAGTAATGAGCGACAAATTGCAAAATTCATATATCCTCGTAGCTTGAAGCTCTTTTAATACCATGCTATTGAAAAGAGAAAAATAGCAGTTTTGTTTTAGGTTAAAAAGCGTATTGAAACTTGAAATCGCAAAATGCGCGTTTCTTTTTAAACATTTAAACATTTAGCTTGAACACATCGAACAACATCGCTATTTATTCCAAATGGGTGGATAAATTTAGAGACAATGAGTATCAGAGCACTCCTGAAATTTTTCCGACAAAAGTGAATCCTATGGGTATTAAAACAATGCCATGCCTAAAGGATCGCAGGAAATAATTACATGAATTATGTGATGAATTTACACTACAATTGAAGGGCTTGCTGCAAACAGAAGGTTGCTTCAATTTTCAAACGGTTCTCGTTGAAACTCAAAAAACACCAAATCACATTCTTTTTTTCCCCATGGCTTCTCTTGTATAACTGTAGAATCATCCAAGAGGAACTATAAAAATATAGAAAAGAAAAAAAGTGGATTGGTGCTTTCAACTGAAATGCACACCTGTTTTAAACATTGAATTTGGAGCTACCACTTTTTGCAGCAAGCCCTTCAACTGTTATGCCAATTTGTAAGAGTGAAATGTATTGTTTCCCGCATAGATTTGGGTATGCAGCTAAATTTAGGAATTTTTGAATACAACGGTCGTTGCGGGTATCTACTGAAACCAGATTTCATGCGAAGAGCAGACCGGAAATTCGATCCTTTCATCGAATCAACGGTAGATGGCATCATTGCGGGGACCGTCAGCGTCAAGGTAAGTAACCTTTCAGCTTTTGATTCAAACACGTTGAACGCCACAGACTTGTGATGGGCATAATCGAGAACTTTTTATATTCGAGGTCTCGGGATTCGAGTAATTCTCATAATCGAGTGATTGACAATCGAGGTCTTTCGAAGCCGAGAACTCGAGCGATTGACAATCGTGATCTTTCGAATCAAGATCTCGAGTGCTTGACTTATCGATTATTTTGAGTCGAGAACTCGAGATGTGATAATCGAGAACTCGAGATGTGATAATCGAGAACTCGAGATGTGATAATCGAGAACTCGAGATGTGACGATCGAGAACTCGAGATCTGACGATCGAGAACTGGAGATGTGACAATCGAGAACTCGAGATGTGACAATCGAGAACTCGAGACGTGACAATTGAGAATTCGAGATGTGATAGTTGAAATCTCGAGATGTGATAATCGAGAACTCGAGATGTGATAATCGAGAACTCGAGATGTGATAGTAGAGAACTGGAGATGTAACAATTGAGAACTCGAGATGTGACAATCGAGAACTCGGGTGGTGATAATCGAGAACACGAGTTATGATAATTGAGAACTCGAGTGATGATAATTGAGAACTCGAGTGATGATAATGGAGAACTCCTGTTCTGATTATCGAGAACTCGAGTTATGATAGTTGAGAACTCCAGATCTGATAATCGAGAACTCGACTTATGATAATTGTGAACTGCAGATCTGATAATCAAGAACTCGTGATAATCGAGTTCCAGGATGATCTTGAATAATCGAGTGATTCGATTGTGAGAACTCGATTATGCCCATCACTACCACAGATCGACGAGTAATGAGTGAAAAAATATAGCCTATGGTCCGGCGTGACGTTTTTTTTTGTCTTAAATTCACTGTTAGCCGCCCAGGCAACTATATTAGCTGGCTGTGCCGGTTGGTGTACTTCTCTATTCTCCGAAACACTCTTCTCAAAATTATTGCCGCCTGCACCACTTAAATTATAGAAAGCTTTAAACACGCATGATACTGAATACACTTTCGCTCGAACTAGGCTATATATTGACAAGCGTGCAACTGCTGCATGAGTTCCATGCTGGATTAAACATCGAATTAAATTGACGATTCAATTAAATTCTCCTCAAATTAAAGATGAGAATAAGCTATCCATGATCCTCGTAAAATTTAGAATCTTTTCATATCTAGTTCAACCCTCAAATCCTTTCCGTCCTTGAGAAGTTCATATATGAACAGATACACCTTTTGCAGAATTTTAGTGTACAAGACATCTGTCGATAGTGTAACAACTATTTCCTTTAAAACAAACAATGCAAATTAGGACATATAGTGAGGATGGACGAGAAAGAATAGCTAAAAGATCATTAGAAGAATTCTCATCAGGAATGATTACCTAGAAACAAATGGAAGGAACAATTGGGAGGTGGCTTGAAACTTGAAAGTGAACAGTAACAAGAGAAAGGCGGGCAACAGAGAAGAATAGTCAAAAATCTTAAAAAAGGATTTTAGCGTTCTTCAAGGATAGCAGATAGTAGTACCAAGTAGTACCATGTTGATAAAGATAGCTGTCGATATAAGATTTGTTGGATTGATAAAAGAAGTATTTGAAGCCCTTGCAACAGCAATACTGTCGTAGGCACGTATACGACAGTATAAGCAGAAGTAAGTTTTCGAGATATTTGAAAAAAAAAAAAAACATTTTGGGTTCAATAGTAAAAATTAGAAAGTGTTGAAATATGACATTTTTTTTCATGTTTTTTTTTTCCCAGCGGAACAACAAAATAAGCAATCTTGTACAATGAAGTCAACGTACAATAGATGATAAAACTAGAAAAAAAAAATGAAAAATTTGCAGGTTTTTTTTTTTTTTTTTTTTTTTTTTGTGCCGTTTATTTACCCATTGCAGATTAGATATGACTACGGATATATAAACTGCATTTAGGATAACTACAGTAAGATTTATTTTAATAAGTAAGAACTACTTCCACTTTTAATTTTTTTATTTTTGTCACAGGACTGCTACTGACGACTAAAATTACTATTTCGAAGCAAAGATGACTGTGATAACTATTTGAGTCGAAACATGAGCAAAAACGACTAGTTTACGGTCAATTGTAAAAAAAAGACGACTGCTTTTGAGAAAAAGCGACTAAAATACTCACAAAAACCCTGTTTTTTTCTTTGGGCGAAAAATTTGCAAATTCACTCGTAACTATGATTTAACGCAACTGATGAGCAAATATATGGACCTTAAATGAAAGAGTTTTCTGTCTTTTTTCTTAGATTATATCTGGCCAATTTTTGTCGGATAAGCGAGTCAGCTCTTACGTCGAAGTGGATATGTATGGTCTGCCAGCCGACACGGTGCGCAGAAAATTCCGAACGAAGACGATCCCGAACAACGGAATAAATCCGGTCTATGACGAAGAACCATTCGTCTTCACCAAGGTAAGTGACACATCGCTGAGATTATGCGAATCTAAAATGGTTTGGCATTTTGCTTTCTGAATTCTGCAGATGATCAATGACAGTAGCAAATGTATTTCTTTGTATCGCTAGGAGTTCATTAATATACATAAAATACAGGGATGCCCCCCCCCTCAATTTTGCGGAGACCCCCCCCCCCACCCAAAAAAAAAGCAAGAGCCCCCGCCAAAAATGAGAAAAACACCCCTCAAACTCCCCTAAAAATTTCAATGGCACAGTCTGCGCCATGACCCCCCGTAGGTGGGCACCCCTGTAAAATATGTCTTTGAAATTAAATGAATCTTTGTGGTAAAGAGAGAAAATTTACCAAGAACGTTGAAAAATGTACGAGTTTGAAAACAATTGCAGACACTCATTTTTGGGTTCATAAAGGTGTTTATGAATGCAAAAAAAAAAAAAAAAAAAAAAATAGATTATGGACCTTAACAATTTAGAGGAAAGCATTTATTTTTTATTTATAATAAAAGATTTTAAATATATTATTAAATATTGAATTTTTCTGAAATAATTCTTTAGGACGTTCTAAACTAGAGTGAAAACGCGTGATTACAAACTGAAACTAGAGCCTTTTGTAAACATCGACGTTCACAAACAAAATAAGCTTGGTCACGGTTTTACGGCTTTTTTTTTTTTTTTTTTTTCAATTTTTTTGTTCTTGAAACCCAAAGTGAGTAGGATATGCCTATGTATAGAATTGTACACCTTATAAGTGACCACCACGGTTTCCGAGACACATTTGCAAAATTTAGCAGAAACTTTTAATGATATTTTCGAACAAATATGGCTAAATTCATTGACGCCGCTAAATTTCCTTCCTTCAATGCACGAGTGAATGTGGGTTTGTTGGCATTGTTTGAAAACAATCAAATAGAAAGAAATCGAGTGGTGTAAAAGCACATGATCTAGGGAGCCAAACCTGACAATTGAAATGTAAGAGTACATGACGAAGAAATGTCTCATACAGCTACTGAATGGTACAATAATGAAAACGGGTTGTCATTTCGTGGAGTGCTGCAATTTTGTTAATAAGAAACTGTCAGGCAATCAAAAATCTTCCTTTTTTTTGAGCAATCACGATTGCTTACTGCTTTCATTTGACTGTTTTGATGTCCTATGATTTTATTTTCCCGCCAGCACCCTCTGCAGAATCACCGTCGACCGGCCACCTCGCGATGCTGCTCCTCTAGCGAAAACCGTCTCCAGGTTGTGTCAATATCCTACACTTACACGCATACAAACACGCACATACACACACACACAAACACATACCTACACATACACTTATGCCTGCACACAGACACAAACACATATGCCTACACACACATACACATTCCCCCCACACACAAACACTCATACACACAACTACCCACACACTCATACCTGCACACAGACACAAACACACATGCCTACATAAACATACCCCCTACACACAAACACACATACCTCCCCCCCCCAAACATAAACACACACGCCTACTTAACACACACATTGCGAAAAACATAATTTGAATTCAAGAGGTCAAAATTCTTTTTTTTTTCTTTTTTTGAGGAGGTGGTGGTGCTAACACTAGATTCATTAATTTTCTAAATTCGAATCTTGGGTAAACTTAGTGACCAGTGGTGTTCCCATAGGGTGTACTCCATTTTCGCCGCATACTCTCACACTTTTTTAGACATATAGCGTATACCCTCTAGCTCCAAAAAATTTCATATTATGACATATTATGTGTATGATCGCATACACATATTGTACGTGATGGATTACTGAGAGTATACCCTCAGAAAAATTGATGTGAACATCACTGTTAGTGACATTCTTTGGTTTGATTTGTTCTTCAACAGATTTCATAAGTTTAGCTTCGTGACATCGCCAATTCTTAACCCGAGTTTATCGAGTTTCTCAACAAGTAACATTCCTTCTGATATCTTTCATACATCATATTCATCAATTAGTTTATCCGTAATTATCGTGTCTTTTCATCCGTGTTTGAGCATCGGCTCGCTTCTGTACAGTGTGTGTGCACGAAGCGAGTCTCTCCATATTCATATCGAAGACACGGGCAATCCATTTTCGATTGCATTCTTCGGGAGCAGAGTCCAATTCGCCGTTATGACATTCCACTTCATGGGTGCGGAATGCAAACGGCAAACATATTTCCACCTGTCAAGAAAGATTCTGCGATTGTGGACCGGCAGCGTTCGAGCGAGAAAGAAGAATCTGGAGATTCCTTTCGCTTCCGAAGGGGGCGGGGACAAACTGCTTTTCCCGTCGTGATGAAAGTAACGCACGTATCTGCAGGAATGGTTCCAATTTAAATGGGAATTCAAAACAGATTAAAGTGGAGGCAGTTCCAGTCATTCTAAATGGTGATAGATGTTCCGCAAGAGTAGAGAATATTCAGTTGGATGCCTCTTGTGTTCGACATCGAGAGGGTATGTGACGTGAAAGGTTTTCGCGGAAAGATTTTGCACTGAAAATGGTTGGAATCGCTAGTAAATACTGGTATATGTGCCGAGGCATTAGTTCCAAAGACATATCTAAACAAGTGTTTTCTTTTTATTCTTTTCAAAAGAACGGGTGTTAATGTTTGCTTTTTTTTTTAAACGTACAGTTGAACACTTTTAATACAATCAGGTTTAATACAAAATCACGGCTAAAAAGAACATTTTGTTTGTTAAGTTTGATTTGCTATATAATTAACATTAAACGTTTCCCTTAGAATACGTTAATTAAATTGAAAGTTTTGGCTAAGACGGAAAAAAAATTCTGTCCTCTTTATTTGAAATGGCCGTGGTTGAATACCGTAATTTTCTTTTCCATGAATTATTCATCATTTTGTTAGGTAGTAGAAGTTTAATTGTGTATCGTGTTGAATATTTTGCATAAAAAATAAAGTCCGTACATATGTTTACCAGGGGAAATTTCATTTTAATCGGAGATGAGACTTCACGCTCCATTGTGGATTACAACATGCTCCGCGATTGTCAATTATCATCTTCCTTTTTCAATATTTTCCTAAAACATTCATTTAGAAGAAATAAGTGATTTTCTTTCTGAATGCATGATAGCTAAATTATAATGTGTGTATTGGTAGGATTTTTTTAAATATAGGTTAGTCAGGTATCACTTATACACAGCTGTTATGAATAACGGCTAATACGAACAAACTCGAGGCTTTTTGAAGCTTCGTATTAACCGAGTTCAACTGTATTTGAAGGAAAAAGGTACTTACATTTTAATTTTAAAAAGTGTTGTCGATGAATCGATAGAAAAGCAAGAACAGTGGACTGTAAATTAAATGAAAATTGTAATTTTATTCAAAGAACATATCGGTGAAACATTAGTAGCGATGTAAAGAAACAAAAGTTCATGTTATATGAATGCTCGTTCTGAAAACTGAACTAAATAAAGTTCATAGTTAATTTCATTCGACAGACGATGATTAGAATGAACAATTTTTTTCAAAGACAATTAGATTTATCGGAAAGTAAATGATGAAGCATTTCGGTCGCTAATTGCAGCAACATAGAGTTAAATTCATATTTTGATTGTTGGGAAACCTCCTGGAGTTACCTCCATGTTGTCTCAAGTGAATGAAGCAGCTAACTCATTCTAGGGAATAACTTGAGAACTATCAACCGGAGTTAACTCCTTGTTGAACCAAACGATCAAAAAATACAACTCTTTGTTGCTGCAAACCCTTCAATTGTGTTTGCGATTTTTAGCCCACTTTCTTGCGGACCTAGAACACAAAAAGAATGAAATAACGCTTTGCAGTGATCCCAAACTTTTTAAGACAAAGTGCAGCTGAAAAGTAAGATTTTAAGAAAGTCGATCAACGTAACATAAAGGTTCCTCGTCGCGTGACAGCCACAAAGTATCACTGTTAAGTTACCAGCAGGTTTCAGTTTCTCACAGCTGTCAGTCCATGACGATTTCTTGAAATGACGTAGCAGTGACGTCTTCAACAATGTCACAAAGTGAACGACCACAAATCAATTGTTGCAGCAACAGGCAGTGATGTCACATAAAACGTCACAAAAGTGTCACAGCATGACATTATCCTGTGATATCACGTTGTGACCAGTGAATTCCAGCAGTTTCTCTTTACAATTAATCATTTTCGATTCGATCGAATTCTGTTAGAGTTGAATGAGCCCCTGAGTAACACCGTATCTTCTGAACCAGATTAATCATTCATTTTAAATGGTTTTTATATTTATTCTCCTTAAATTTTGGCAAACTATGCAATACTTTCGTCATTCATGAGTCAGCAGATACAGTAGCATGATTAAAATGGGTGTGGAGCCCTGAAATATAGGGATAATTTGGGTTAAAGTTGCCCTAAAAAATGTTTATAGTACTTCTGCTATTTGTTTTAAAATTTTATCGTGTGATTAAAATATTTCTAAGTTCAATTTTGAATTAGATACGATGTCTTCTGACAGGTTGTCCTTCCGGACCTGGCGTGTCTGCGCATATCTGTGAATGACGATAATGGCAGATTGCTTGGCCATAGAGTGCTTCCAGTAGTAGGATTGAGGCCAGGTAAGACCATGGTGTACATTTTTCAAACATGAGAACCAATGGCGCACTAGAGCTCTATGTGATTAAATTTTAACAATCTGAATAAGTATTCCTTTTTCAACACTAGAACTACGGCGGTTTTCGTGTGCCTGGAAATACGGCGGGAGTTATTTTGACCCCCTGAGAAGAAATCTGCATACAAGCACTTCCTTAAACAATATTTGCAAAAATTAGTTAAACATAAACATATTTTTAATAAATATAGTTTATTTAAACGATGCAGACATTTTAAGGATATTTAATGAAGTATTTTTTTAAAAAAGTTTAAAACAACCAATGTTGTTTCAATTGCATTAAGTTTCATTTCAAAAACTAGCGGCTAATGGCTGCCTTTTATGTGCAAAAACATTATGAATGATTCAAATTCTTGCTGTGACATGTTCCAAGAGGCATTTTTGAGTTTCTGATCTATTTCAGCGGCAGTAAATGTATTCGCAATTCAATTTCAAAATAACATCTCCTCACAGTTCTATATATAGCCCTTTAAATTGAGATTTTAAAAAAGGGCAATATTCTTCAAAACTTTGAATTTTTCCATAGCACGATGATGTAGGAAAAGTCAAGGATGGATTAAGTTTTTTATTAATATACATAGCAGCAGTTTGCGAAAAAAGTATGCTTGAGGTCGAAACGAGACCTCCCGTAACTCTAATGTTAAAAAAAAAGATATCATTTTGTAGGTAATATTGAGGTTTTTTTTTTGTAACTAATGTTGAATTTTCGTATCCTTTTGCAACTAATGCTGAACTTTTAAAAATCATTTCGCAGCTAATGTTGAGCATTTTTAACTTTTTTTCCTGTTTGCTTATTTATCTTCACATTTTTCAGGCTACCGTCACATCTGTCTTCGAAATGAAGTCGGTCAACCCCTCACACTCAAGACTCTATTCGTGCACATCACTGTGAAAGATTATGTTCCAGATGGGCTCTCAGGCATGCTTCATTTATTGATTTTTGAATGATTATATACTCTGTTTCTATTATCTTTTACCCAAATATTTAAATAATACAATTTAACGGGAAAAAGTTCTTGAAAATTCAGTAACATTTTTAGAATGAAAAAGTGCACTGTAAAAAAATTTCGAAAAGTTACTGATTACTTCCGATGAAGGTTTTGAGATTTTACAGGTTTTTATTCACTTCCTGAGAAAATCAAATGTCTCTGTCAAAAAGTTTCCTGAATAGCTACAGGTCGTACATATGCAGACTTTTTATTGCTGTGAAAAGCATTTTTCTCTAACAGTATAAAGATTAACTGAGCGTATTTAAAAATGCATCGGCTTCATCTCGATTATGGCCCGTCGAGATTGACTAAGCTCGCAATAAGACCGAATATGTCTCTGGATTCCGTGGCTTTGCAAGAATTGCAGGCGAGTTAGGTTCATGATATTTGATAGCAAATTTGTTTTAACTTTGGCCATGATTGCACTAATGCTTTAATGCAGGATGTAATCATACAGGAAGGTGTCAAGCTCTTATATAAACTTGCCTAAGCTTTCGCTGAAGGTTCCAGAGACACGAATGACTTTATTCGGGAAGATCGCTGAATTAAGTCTTCAGAAAGACTCCAGGATAATTTCAGGAAGATTACTGAATTTCAGCGGAAAACATTTCTGTTTTTCTAAGATATGTTACTTGCAGAAATTGGGCCCATCAGTGGCCCATTATTTTCCTGGAACGTTTCGTGGATCTAATTCTGTGCCGGAAAATAGCCGTGAACTTAGACAGGTGGTCAACTTACAAGGGTGGTCAACTTTACAGATTTTACTGTATAGCTTTATTGGTTAGGTAGACAGAATAGTTTCCGTTGATGTGAAAAAGACATGTTCCATTTTTTTTTTCAAAACTAAGGTAAAAATATCTGAATTATAAAATCGGCCTCTTTCATTTGAAGAAAATGAACATTGAAATATGTTCTGTACATTGTTTTTTTTTTCTGTTTTTTTTTTCTTTTCTTAGCTACTTTCGTAAAATTTAACTCTTTCCTCTCGCAGAGTGGGCAGACGCTCTGGCCAATCCCATAGCTTTCCAATCGATGGTCGAAAAACACGCCCAGCAGCTCATGGCTCTCACCGATGACTTGGAAGACGAGGTAGGAGTTCAAGAGCTCATTGATTTCGACTGGAAAAATATGGTAGACAAAAAATATCAGTCTAGTGTCAAATATCTGATTATAATATCAGGCTAATTTTTATGCATTCTTTTACGAAGTTAAAACTACTGATCTTGTAATTACTGTAACCCCTTTTTGGTCAGCGTCGCATGCCATGCTACGAAAAGAAACATTTTCTCCGTCGAATTTGAATTTCTTTCCATTAGCAGATCTGTTTACAATACACGATTATTTTTAGATTCCTGACAATTGCTTACAGATGTTGCGACTGTATACAGAGTAATTCTAAATTATTTTTACAAATTAAGATGGGTGATAATACCCATCCAGACCTTAGAGCGGGAACTAAAATGGAGGGAACAAGTCCAATCATTGGCTTAGCAAAAGCTAACTCAAAGACTCCAAGTCACGTGACTCAATAACGACGAATGGCTGGCACGTTTTGCTTGAAACAAGCGAAATAATCCCGATTTCTTCCAATGCTTTGCTTTAAAATCAATCACGTGACTTGGGATCTTGCCTTCACGAATGATAAGTATTCATTCCCTCCATTTTATCTCTTCTTGATGATCCAAACAACAAATAATTACACTAAAAAACATTCCATTCTGAGAGTCAGAAAAGAAGAAAGTAAAAACGGATGTACAAGTTATCGTCTGTGACATCATTTTGTACCTGCCTACGCATCATATTTTCTAACTAGGACTGAAGCTTGACCACGAAGAGATAGCGGACGACCTTGACGCGGGAACATTATTTGTATCATTTGCACTAGGTAGAATCAGCCAGGAAGCACCGAGTAGTAAGAGGTGCGCTCTTGCTAATCCTATCTATTACAAAGTAATAACTAACAACCTACGGAGCAAGCGCAATCATTGACTGCAAAAGCTGAGACGAAGATGCCAAGTCATGTGATTCAACAACGACGAATAGCTGACAGGTTTTGCGTGAAACAAGTGAAATAAACCTCATAAAAAATTAATGCATGTATTTTTTTTTTTTCAGTTACAAATGTTCGATGTGCGAGTCTTCTGTTACACGACAAAGGTCTAATCTGTATTCCAGTCCAGTCACGTGATTTCGTTTTACAGTGATACGTCAAATGCACTTTATCAGATACTGACGTCGAAAATACTACAAAAACTTGACAACAATGACACAAACTACAATGAATACATTTTTGCAACACTACGAACTATTGACTATTTGATACTCTGAAATGCGTGGAACGAACTGGATTACGGATTGAATGTTGTCATGAGAAAAAAAAAAAGCTCCAACATTGAACATTTGAAATTAAATATTTTTCACAATGTGTTAACATGTTGAACATTTGTGTAACTGAATTTTACTGAAAAAGAAAACTTGGTACATTTTTCTATAAATTCGTCTATTACTTATTGCGATGTGAGCAGCAGTTTCTAAACTATGATTCTGTGAAATCGGGTCTATCCTTTGTGTTCACCCTGTATTTTACTTCGATTTATGCAAATGGTCTCCAATGGGGTCGTTTCCGAAATTTTAAAAGTATTTTTTTCTGAAAGAGCATGTTTAAAAACATAGGATCCGACCATTTTTAAAATAATTTGACGTAGTTTAAAATTTAAAAAAAAATTATTTTAATTGGTGCTCTTTCATTGTTTACGCTACTGCCGATGACATCACAAATGATGAAATGCCATTCACCGATGCCATTCGCAGGGCGCAATATTTAATTCGCAACTTTACTCACGTGTGTTGGCAACGATGTGGTTGATAGCAAGAGTAGAGCGCAACATTTAACTCGCTTCTTGATTATCGTAACGTGGAAACGCGGTAGACAGATGCGCCAATGTACATCATTTGTGACGTCATAAAGACCATGCCTTATTTTCAAAATCGGCCATTTGTTTTTAAAAATGGAAAAATTAAAGTTTTTTCTCGCTCCATGACATTTTTTTTTTGCTTATTCTATTAATTTCAGTGACTAAAAGTAATACTTTTGACTGAAGGAAACAACCCCTTTCATAGGCCTAGAATCCAACGAAATGTATAATATTTTTTCAAAAAATGGTTAAATTTTAAACAATAAAGTGAGTTTTTCTCCATGTACTAGGGTAGCGGCACCAGTAACAGACATGCTTAAAGCATCTCTTTGATGTCCACTCAATTTTCTGAGCCTTTTAATGTATTTAGACTTTTTAAACTATTTTTCTCTCCTGCAACTACATCTCATCTAACGTTTGGCTGCTTCTGGATCCTCTGAATCAGTTAATTCTACTTTTATTTGCGCAGTTTCAAAAAAGGGTCCGACCCCGCAGTAACAGACACCGACGATTCGGATGGTACCCAGTAAAAAATAGGATGAGGAAAGGATGAGTAATGGACAGAATTCCCCTTTTCTCTTCAAAATGTGAGAAAGTTCTTTATTTTTAGATCTAAAACCTTATTTAATTGAAATAAACATGAAACACCGGCAGACATCGTGGTGGCTGCTCATAACCTTCTCCCACTGCCTTGTAAATTACACTAACACTAGCTAAACCCTAGATGGTTGCATCGTATTCATGGGTCGCAGCAACATTAGTTTTACCCGCCTAAAACTCTTGTAATTTAAATGCAAACTTTTGACTGTCTGTTACTGGACCCTTGTCTGTTACTGGTGCCATTACCCTAGTATTTGTATCACAATGTGCGTATTTGTAAAAATCAAGAGTCTGATTTTTCATTTAAATATAGATACGCATTTCTTCACAAGGGGGTCATTCTTTAATTCTTCCACAATGGGGTCATTTCCAAAATTTTAAAAGTATTTTTTTTAAGAGCATGCTTTAAAATATAGTATCTCACCATGTTTATAATAATTTGTTTTAAGTTTAATATTTTAAAAAAATTACTTAAATCGGTGAGCTTTCATTGTTTACATTTCTTGGCGATGACATCACAAATGATGAAATGCCATTCTGTGTTGCCACTCTCACAGAGCTAAATATTTAATTCGCTTCTTTACTCACGTGTATTGGCAACGATATGGTTGATAGCAAACGTAGAGCGCAATTTTAATTCGCTACTTGATTATCATAACGTGGAAACGTAGTAGAAGGATGCGGCAAAGTGCATCATTTGTGACGTCATAAAGAACACGCCTTGTATGAAAAATCGGACATTTAAAAAAATTAATTTAAAAAAAACTGTTGGGAAAATGAAAGTATTTTCTGGGTCCATATTATTATCATTATTATTTGCTCATTCTATCCATTTCAATGACTAAAAGTAGTACTTTTGATTAAAGGAAACCAGCCCATTTTGAATATTGCAGTTGTTACGAACAACGGCTAGTACAAACAGACGCAAGAATGTTTGTCATTTCGTATTAACCGAGTCAACTGCAGTTAGAGTGCAAAATTGCTTGTTCTGTACAAAACGCAAAAATGAGTATGTGACTGGCAAACTTCGCTTTTACCTCACTTATTAAACGTCCATCAATTTCCCAGGACGATCCAGACAAGGGCATGGAGACCGGAGTCAAGAAGGCAGCACAACCTCAGAAATCGATCCCCAAAGCAAAGTCCGAAGAGAGGACGAAACCCGGTTCGTCGATCGACGAAGCCACGGTTTCGTCGACTGCACAGAGACACGCCACAATGAATGGAACGGTCCCCAAGCAAGTTTCTGTCGGGTCTACTTCGCCAGTCCCCGCCAAAGCTCAAGACTCCAACCGTAAGTAAAAACTCCAAATTAAGCAGGAAAAGAATATTTATAAATGATGAAAAGTGATTTCCATTGGATGTTCGACAAATTAAAACACCCATTACAATAAGAATACAATTTGAATAAATCTTTCCTAAAAAAGAATTTAGTTAAAATACGCATTACAATCAGAACAAAATTTAAATACCCCTTCCCCTGACCAAGAAAAAATAATTTAATTAAAATACTCATCACAATTAGAACAAAATTTAAGTAACCCTTCCCCTGACCAAGAAAAATAATTTAATTAAAATGCTCATTACAATTAGAACAAAATTTAAGTAACCCTTTCCACGACCGAGAAAAAAATAACTTAATTCAAATACACGTTAGAATCAATCAGGACAAAATGAAAATTCCCCTTCTTACGATGAAAAAAGAAATCAATTAAAATGTGCATTAGGATCAGAATGAAACGAAAATTCCCTTCTTCTCCGTAAAAAACATTTTTATCATTTGCTAAAATACGCGTTCTAAAAGAACATCTTACCCTGAACAAAAAAGATTTCAATTAAAATGAGCTTAATAAGAATACCTCGTTTTAAAATGTACCATATTACCCCGAATTATCCGGCATGCTGCAAAATTCGGGGGTCACCAGATATTCAATAACACTTGCCTGGTCCTTTTCAGCATGCCGGAAAATTCGAGATTAGGAAAAAAAATACAATAAAAAATATATGTTCAGCTTAAAAATGAATAGAAGTTCTTTGCATTAATAAACAGTTTAATTTTGTAAAAAAATTTACCAACAATGTCATTTTTTATTTTAACAAGAAAAATATTGTTTAATAACGAATAATTTCTTTAAAAAAATTAATTAAAACTAAGTAAAGAAACATTTAAGCAGTCAGTTACCGCCCCTAAACCAGTGTTGAAGAGAATTTACCACAACTGTTCAATAAATAAAAATTGAACTTACTTGTTTAAAAGGAACCAAAAATAATTTATTTAAAAAATTTATGAAAAAATCGCAGTAACGATAATTGCTTCTGAATTGATTGCTTTTTATTGGCATATAATTAAATCCATTAATAATGACCTACCATAAATAACAACAAGCACATATTATATGCGAAACACATTTTTTTTTTTTAAGAAGGTTACTTTTGGGATTTATTTATATGTTTCCTTACAGTGGCTTGCTTTCTGATTGCAACTGAATGGGGAAATTTACTTCTATTTTGTTGAAAAATAAACCTCGAATTATCAGGCATGCCGGAAAATTTGAATTTCCCGGCATGCTGGTCAACCTCGCTCTTTTTCGACATGCCGGATAATGCGGGGTAATACGGTAATCACTTTTTTTTTCTGTCCTTCCCGCATCACTTTAGAATTTATTTACTTCATTTTTGCTATTTTCACCAACGTACCACGATTTCTAAAATCATAATTCATTTTCATTTCTATTCTTCTTAAAATGGATTATTACCCCTCTAACATTATCGTCAGATTAATTGAAAATCCTGAAACCAGGGCTGCGGAGTCGGGAAAAAAAATGGCTCCCGAAAATTTTGAGAATCGACTCCGACTTTACTCCATATCAATCCGAATTCTACTCCGACTTTTGGAACTTTAAGGCTTTCGATTTCCGATTCCGACGTCTTTACCCCAAATTCAATCCGACTTCATCTCCGAAGCCCCGTGAAATACAATCATATCTGTTAAGTTGATGAACATTTCTGAATGAGTCCCTGAAAACAATTCCTTAGCATAAAAATTGAATTGTAAATGTAAATATCGTTTTTAAATGATGACTTATTTACAATTTTCCTCCTTTTAGGGAGACTCAATCAACCCAATTCTGGACTTACAGAAGAGGGTCAGGATAAAATTCAATCGCTGCTAGGTGAGTACAGGAATATTCTTTTGAAATTAAGTCTACCTATATTTTTACCACTTAAAAAGCGCTAAGTCGGAAAAGCATCGTTTAGAAACTACTGCCGTTCTTTCTTCAGGCAAGGAAATATTTGTTTCAACTACCCGCTTTCAAAATAAGAAAACGCTTTTTGCTTTGAAAATTTCCTGGGAATTTTTTAAAAATGCAAGCTCAGTACCATTGACAAACAACATAATTAACGCTTTTGTTAAAAATAATTACAATATTCCGTGAAATTTCAGTTGGTTTTATTAACCATCCCTAGATGGCAGCATATATTTTGTCAACAGAAGATTTTTTAGGGTAATGTTTTGTAAGAACAATTTCTTTATGTTTTCGTTTTTCATTCGAATTTGTCACACACAAATTTCTTTTACATATTTTGACAAAATGAATTGTATTTTATATTCTGTTTTCCAAAAATATCTCGCTTCTATCTATATATCCTGTAAATATGAAATATTGATGTTCAGCAACCTGATGTAGTCGAGCCTCGATAATTCGAACACGCTTATAACGCTTTACTGCTAAGACGAACTACATTTGCAATCCCCAGTCCTTTATTATTTTCACATAACGTTATTTATTGTTTTTCGCTTAAGACGAGCTGCTATCAAGGCGAGTTAATTTTAGAGCTGCCTTTGGTTTTGTTTTTAACGAGGTTTCCCAGGGCCGGATTTAGGGGAGGGCAGGCGGGTCTGCTGCCCCGGGGTCTCCACAACAAAGGGGCCCCCACAATAAAATTTTTACAAAATATCCTAACTTTCACGGGTCGAAAATATCGGATATCTACATATATATAAAAATATTCGGATATATATCAAAGCATCGGATATTTTCGAAAATATGATGATTTTTTCGAACCCTGATTAGGGGCCTCCAATCCTTTGTTGCCCCGGGGCCTCCACACTTCCAAATCCGGCCCTGAGGTTTCCACTCTATTCAATGGTGCCCACCCTGAGGAGTGCAGACTGCGCCATTGAAGTTTTCAGGGGGGGGGGTTTCGAAGGGTATTTGCTCATTTTGGGGGTGCTCTTGCTTTTGAAAGGGGGCCGCGATATTTAGAGGGGATGCTCCCTTGCTTTTGGGGGTATCCCTGCTTTATTTGTTTATAAATAAGGATTTTTATGAACGAGCGTTCACTCCTTGTCAAGCTTAAGTCTGAACCTGATTTTGCATCATCAATTCAGACAATTTTCAAAAAAAAAAAAAAAAAAAAACGACCATTGTTACTATTCTTCATACGTCACCGAAACTGGTTTCCAAAGCAACCCATTCAGGGAAGCCTCGACACACGCGAGGGAGGCTCGAAGATCTTCCGTAATAAGTCAAAATTTTGCTCTGCGAAAACGGTATGTATACGTCTTTTTGATAAATGTACATTATTATATGACACATATAACACTCCTCAAATTTTCTCATACCCATTTCTTAACTATATACCAGTATAAGGTTAATTCGTTCTGTGTAGTATCGAAGTCGTGTTATACCAATTTTTTTTTATAAACAACTTTTACTTATTTTTTAAGCTAATTATTCATGAACTTATTGTAAATCATGTCAATATGTACCGTATTGTATCGAAATAAGAAGTGATAATTCGTACACATCAGCAAAGCGAAATTCATCTTACTACGGTGTGTCGACTTCGGAAATACTAAAATGATGAAAGTCACTTAGGTGTTATTATATTAAACTTACGTTCACATTTATACCGAAAAAAATTAATATAAAATAAGAAGTGATTATTTGTACATACCAGCAAAGCGAGTTTTAAACTATTACAGTGTGTCGACTTCGGTAATACTAAAATGATGAAAGTCCATTCGAAAATACAATATTTAGTAACCAATAGCGAAGCCTATACATACGCCACGTGTTTCGCTTTCGAAAAATCTCGCTTTGCGGTCGAGGAGTTCGCGTTATCTCTTATTATTGTAATCTTTCGTGAAAAACTCGCGTCAATTCTGCGTAAGTTAAATCGCGTGGTAGCGCGAGGTGTTCATTAGTTTGAACATTATAAGTTGAATATCGATTTTCACTGTAATTTTATTGAACGCGAAATATGAATTTAAAAAATACTAAAACTTGTTACAAAACTCAAAACTAAATTAAAATTATTAAAATGGCAATTTGTTTTTAGCTTAATGAGAAATGTGACATACTTTCTCTTTTGCTAAGCTGTCAATATTGACTTTTGGGTGCGATGAAGCAATTCGAAGAGAATTCTCGAAATGAGTTTTGGAAACACGATTCCTCGGTTTTGACTTTAGATTCCTCTTCTAGAATAGCTCCTTACATAGGCTAGTCTCGAAAACATGTAAGTGCTGCCAAAAATAGATGTTGTGACCAGAGCATGAGATCTGTTTGCTGGAAAATGATCTTTTTTAACGTACGAAATGAATTAAAATCGAATAAAGCTTTTAAATTTTTGCGTTAAATCTCTATTACATTGAAACGCATTAAGTTCCTTTTGATACTTAAGTGGTTTTCGAAATGGCAGCAAATACTGGAAAAAATGTATCGAAACTAAATCGTTAGGCGGTCTATTGAAATTTACAAAGCGGACCGCGGGTTTAAGATCGCCGCGTCTACCGACTGCGTACTGCGAACGGAACTCGGAAGCATATTCTGTACCCGAGAGCCAGAAGGACGTAAATCGCATCATGATAATTTTACAGGAGAGAGGAAAAACTTTTTCTGTCGCATGCAAAAAATGGTAAAAAACTGAAAAGGATTTTTTTTTTTTAAGAATTACGTTCACATGGCTAGATGCGGAATTACGATGCACTAATAAACAGAGAGTGGCAATTTTTGGACATAGTCACTCTGGTTCTAGAGGTGCAGACATAAATAGTACTCTATAAATACAACCGGTAGAAAATAATAACTTTATTAAGTACTTTTTCGTGTATTTCCTGAAAATAATTGAATACACAATTATGACCCTTAAAAGCTTTTAGGATGATCATAACTAAGCGAGTGCGACCAAAACTGGTCAACCTAGTGCATTCCAATCAATTTCAAAAATAGAAATACTTAAATTTATCAACAAAAAATTAAATCGAAGTACCACAGTTATAAATATGCGATTTTTAAGTTTTAACACCGTTAGAATTAGTTTTTTCCATGAACTAGAACTGTGACATTTGTGCACGATTAAAAAAAAAAAAAACCTTAAGCATGCCCATAAATAGTCATTTGTCCTACTGTGGTTATTAAATATAAGGGAAAGAGGACAGTGAGAAAATTTGTTTTATTCCAAAAATGTATTATCTGACACACATCATTTATAATAAACTTCATCTTACTTTCGTGAATTCACATGGATCGAGCACCCTCAGTGTTTTCTACTATATTGCTAAATTTGCAATAATTTAAAAGCCATAATATTTAAAAGAAGTTCAGTTATTCTTCAATCAACGCAATTATAATCAACTTAAAATTCTTTATTTACAGAATCTGAAGAAGCTAATATCTCTGCAGAATCTATAGATATAATACGCCAGCACAAACTCGTCGCGAAGATCACCTTAAAGTTGGAAAAAGAGCTTCAGGCATTAAAAAAGAAGCAGGAAAAGGTAAGAGATTTCAATTCAAGCATGTTTGTCTGTTGTTCATTATTTAAAAAATGATCAAATTCTATGTTTTTAAGCATGCTCTTTCAGAAAAAAATAATCTTAAAATTTTGGAAACGACCGAAATTTTTTTTTGCAGTGCGTCCTACCAGAGTATGTTACTCTTTTTGTTTGTCTAATCCGTGTCCTATCTCCATAGGTCCGGGAGCGAGAGGTGGAGCAGTTGCAAGCCAAGGAGGCGAAGATCTTGCGGACGCCGGACAACGTGAACAGCAGAACGCATAATAGGTTCGTCAGAAAGTTTTATTCTCCGTAAGTACGACACTAGCACTTCGAGACACCTCTGTCTTATCTTTCATCTTCTCTGCATGCAAATCGCACGGGCACGACCGTTCACAATCTTTTTTTTCTTTTGGACATGCTCCCCTCTCGGATGACTGCATCGAGGTAAAGCATCGTGTTGTTCGGCTGCGGTGAGATGAGGCATCACCTTGAGATAAATTATTTCATCTGGGGAAGTTCAAGTAGCTTGGAGTTGAGTTGGGTCATCGAGACAGTCTCAGCCTGTTGGGATTGAAAAACGGAAACGAAACCTTGTTCAACATCATGCATGACTAAAATATCATTTTGCTACTTCTAAAATATAATTTTAGTTTTTTTTTTTCATATGCTTTTGTAAGAGTATGTTTGAGCTAAAAAAAAATTGATTGCATAGAACTTTCAGAATTTTAATATTTTTGACAAGGAATTCAAGTTTTTTAAAGATTTTACAGAGATTTTTGTGTCCATTCAAAAAACAGACTGAACGATCTGAAATCATTTCCTAAAGAACAAGAGGGTTTCGAAATCAAATTGGTCCCGATTCCACCCTCAAAACAAAATCCCTTTGGAGGAAATACAATGATTGTGCAGAGATTTTATATTCTAAAATTATTTGGAGTATGTTCTATCTGAATATATGTCCTTCGTTGATTTAAGGTTCGATCGTTGAAGGTGCTGTTTGCTATACCCTTCACTGCTATCTAATGTATTTAGATATAAATGAATTTAAAAGTCCTGCATAAATACCCTCTTTTTTTACCCGAAAAAGGCATTAATTTTCTCTCCAAAATGTAATTACGTAAAGTTATCCTAAAACTTAGTTTGCAAGATGTAAAAGTTGCGCGAAAATCATTTACACATCACAGAAATTAGAATATTACAGTTGAAAAAAAAAACTCTAACTAATATCATTATACGGTGGAGAAAATGGAGTTTTGAATTAGGATTTGAGTTTTGTGGTATTTAGATATACTATATTAGTAGTGCCTCTAACGCAGCCCCATTATAAAGAGGAAAAAATATTTAGCCATATTATACCTTGCCTGTTAGAAAATTATCCTCCTCATTTTACTTTTGAAAATCTTATTTTTAGGTTTTATTAGGATTATAATGCAACTAATCTTAATCTATACAATTCGCATGATGTAATGTGCGTGACATTTTACTTCTGCATTTTACCAAGTTTTTGCATGAACATTAAATACTTGATTATCTGCATCTAAACTTTTAAATATATTTTTAAAAAGAGTTTTATTTTTACTCATTTTATGTAATTTCAAAGTATGATTATCTACTCAATCTCTGTGGTTTTTTCTTTAAATGTATAACATAAAATGTCATGTGTAACTCTACGGGTTTTTCTATTTTTTTTTTCTTTCAAATGCAATCTGTTTCTGAAAAAAGAAATTTCCATTCATCTTACTGTTGCCTGCAAAAAAATTTATTTCCATAGTCAGTGTAGTTTATTTTTACATAATGTGTTACAAATGTTGTTTCATCAAAATACACTCATACCAAACAACTATAGCTTAACTATGGTTTTTATAAAGTTACCTGTACATAAAATTCAATGGTTATATTCATGAACTACAGGGTCTTCCAAAAATGACTGATACATTTGAAAAATCAATAAAAGCTAAATGAGAGCGATAGAAATATACCGTTTGTTGCATAATGCTTGGAACAACAGTAAATTTTCAGACAGATGAAATGAACTTTCAAAACTAGTTACAATGTTTCTTAACAGGTGGCGCTGCGGGTATTTTAAAAGGAATTGAAGAAAACGCAGTCTGTAAGATCACCTTAATGCGGTACATATGAAAAAACAATAAAAACTAAACAGGCAGCAACAGAAATACAGTTTATTTGCAGTATGCTTGGAAAAACAGTAAATTTTCAGACAGACACACCTGCAGCCTCCTCTAAATACCTGCAGCACCATCTGTTGAGGGACAGTGTAACTAATTTTGAAAGTTTGTCTGTGAAAATTTAATGTTGTTCCAAGCATAATGCAACAAACGGTACATTTCTGTCGCTGCCCATTTAGTTTTTATTGATTTTTCAAATGTATCAGTCATTTGTGGAACATCCTATATGTTTTACTCCAGTGTAAAATGTCATTTATTGATTGATATGTTTGTGTTACTCGTATGTTTTTAGACTAACAGAGCTCAAACAAGTCCAATGTTTTACGGGCACTTTTTTATTTACAATCATGGGGCCTTTATATTGCGCTTCATTCAGTCAAATTCACTTTCATTCCGGGTGAATCGGCATCATTGTTCACTTCCTAGTGAAAAGTCATTTCCGTTCTCTTAATAGTTCTATGAATGAGATTTTAGCAAGCGAAAGTGTTCGGCAAATAAAACGGAGATTACTCCATTTAAATCCTAAATTACCCTAAATTATTATTATTAAATACTAAATTGTTTTTACATGTATTAAAGTATTGAATTTTGAGTAATTAATTTATGACATTACTATTTTGCTATTAACTCTTTTTAAATCAAATGACATCGAAAAGTGAAAAAGTAGCATTTCAATTTTTGAACGATTGGCTCGAAAATGACGAAAATTTGCTAGCAAAGGTGAATTTTCAACAATTGCGGGCCTCAGTGCATTTAGATTCAATCTCATTACTTTTGCCTTAAGCCTTGATAATCTTGTGACATATTTTTTGTATATTTCATGATAAGGCATTGATATTTAAAAGAAATTCCGGTATCTTGTAAACCACACTTGTTCAGTTTTCTGGTGACGTGAAAAAAAAAATTATGAAAGTGTCGTTCTCTTCGGCTCGTCAAAAAGCAAATTGAAAGTGACGTTAATGGGAGCCGTCCGTTGTCTTTTCTAGATGTTGGAACCCACGCCGGCAGCCGAAAAGGGTTGGCGAAGTGGACAGCCCCCATCATTCCGCCCGAACAGCGAGCGAAGGTGAGGATATCCCGAATGTTTTGAAACGAAAAGTTCTCCCTATTACCACCGAGATGTTACTTTAAAACAGCTAATTTAAAATGTTTAAGAACATAAAACTACAGTAATTTTAAGTAAAGAGAAGAGACAACTATTTAAAAACTAGCTTTTTTGGGAGTTAGAAAACCAGTTTGTGTGACAGCAGTACGACAGATTTGGCCTCGTTATGACTTTAAACTATGTTTAGGTTAAGCTGCAACATCCAAGAATGTCATGTTCTACAACTTGACGGTTTTATGCGCCGCGTTAACCCTTTGAAGGGCGCGTCATTAAATTTTTAGAAATCTTATGAAAAAACGCTATGAGTAATAAACTTGTACTAGATGATCAAGTGGATTTAGTTGATCATGTAGACATATACTTGTCAGTAAAAAAAATTTTTTATGAATTTCTTTCGCAGGGAGTGGTGTCTCCAATTGCTCACCCCCCCCCCCCCCCCCCACATAGAGCCGGAAATAAATGCATTTCTGCATGCAAAATTAAGTTTGAACCGTTTAGAACTATATGATGGAATACCTCAAGGAAAATGAAAAAAAAAACTTTGACTATTTTAGCGCTAATTTAAAAATTTGAAAAAATTTTCCATTTCTGTGTTTATAACTTAGAATGATTTAAAAAAAAAAGATCCTACAGAAAAAGATAATTTTGTTGAAATGCCATCTATTGTTGTTCATTAAAATTGAAAGAAAAGAACTGAAGTGGTTTTGATTGAAAAAACTCGGAAAAAAGAGAGAAGAAAATAAATAAATGGGTGGTTTTGCGGCGCGACCATTGCTCTTCAAGGGTTAAAAAGGGTCGACCGGTTAACCTGGGCAGTTGATGATATCCATGGTTAGAGTCCGATTTCCCTGATTCTTGTTGTTCTGTTAAACACTTCTCGCTAAGGCAAATGTGTGAAGACACTCTTGCGACTTTCGGGGTGACCGGTTTACAACGTCCAGTAAACAGGGCATCTCATTTGAGCGTTGCCAAATAAAAAGGAACACATACACTGCAAAAAAACTCCGAAACTTTACTGATTATTTCCGTGGGAAGTTTCGGGATTTCACAGGCTTTCATCCATTTCTTGTGAAAGTCAAATACCTTTGTCAAACAGTTTCCTGAATTGCCACAAGTTGCACTAAAGTGTACTTCTTACTGTTGCTAAAAATATTTTTAGCTCCCAGTTTCAAGATTAACTGAGAGTATATATAAAGTGTACCTCCTTCAGTTCAGTTACGATCGTTCCAGCTAAACTCCCAATGAGAGCAAATAAATCTCCGGACTCCGTTGATTTTTAAGAGTTGTAGGAAAAGGAGATATTTGCCACTTACTTGCAATTCTGTCGCAACTTTAACCATGGTTATAATAATGCGGGTGGAGTTTTCTCGGTAAATCAGGAAGGCGTTAGACATCATAGTAAACCAACCTAAGTTCTGTTCCAGACATTAGACTGGCTTTATCCGGGGAGTTTTAAAAATTCTTCAGAAGTATTCCAGGATAATTTCAGGAAGGTTACTGGATTTCAGCAGAAAACGTTCAAGTTCTTTGAAAGATATATTACTGGCACAAATTGAGATCATTAGCTTCCCATTAGTTTCGAATAACATTTATGAATCCTTTTTATAGTGTATGCATACTTTTTCTGTTTTATGCAATAGCAATAATAATAATATATGAAATATATATATATATATATATATATATATATATAAGCAAGAAAGTGTATTGAACTTGGAGAACGAGTCACTTGGGATATTAAGATCAGAATGGAACCTTAAAGGATCATACATAGTACACCCTGTCAGCGCACCTTTTCGACGCGGCAAAATAATCATGTGTCAAAATGTTGTTATTAAATTACTATTCTTCACTTCTACAGTAGCAAATATTTTATTTATAGCTGGAAGATGTTCGGAAGAATTTTTCTCAAACAATGTTTGCCTTAACGAAGGAGCATTTTCATTCTGAGATGGAAATCTATTCCAAGTATCAAGAACCCGTAAGTTAATCTTATTTAAATCGATTGCCACATTGCTTTTTTGTAGGAGATTAATTTGCAGGGCATTTGAAGGCATACAGGAATGAATCCCAGCTGGATGCCTCAAGTAGACACTGAAAATAATTTAAGGGGTTACAGAACCTCAAAAATGATGAAACGATCAAAAAAAAAATTTATTGCTTATTTCAAAACTAAAAACTATTCTGAACACACGGAAAAAGTTTCATTGCTTTAGTTCAAATAGTTAAAAAGTTATGAGAGGTTTTAGGCCATGCTCGCTATGTGTTCTTATGCAGAAGAAAAACTTTAAACTGCTTTTTCTCGATGATGGTATTTTTGTGTTTTCATGTCATTAGAATCCCTAAGGGTTTTTTTTATATTAAAGATACAGCTTTAAAGTAATACTTTTTGCAATTGGGATAACATATTTGACAAAACTGTGCATGGATAAGCATTTTATAAATTACTCAAATGTTTAGAGCTTGTTAAACCTTTAAAAACCAATTTTTAAAAAAAAAAAAACTTTGATTTTTTTTACATAATTAATCACAGAAAATTTTCGAATAAACTCATAAGCAAATGAATGCACAGATTTTTAGAGATGATTATAGTGATCGTTTAGCAAAAAAAAATTTTTTAATTAGTGCAAACATAAAAAAGCTTTAGGAATTTCAAAAAATTGAAATTTTCTTCAAATTTTTCAAAAAAGTAGGCAATGTTTTTAAATTTTGAAAATAAATTATTGATTAAGAAATAAGTATGCATGTTATGGTTTCAAAGAAATATAAAATTTACTAAAATTTAAAAAAAAATGTTTGAAAGGTACTGTGACCCCTTAAAAGAAAAAAAGAATGAAAATGTAAGAAAATCCGTGACTTCAGCCGAGGATTGACGCTTAAAAAGCTTAACTTAGTTTGCTAAGTTTAACTGAGTTCAATTCGTGTGATTAGCTTTTCAAATAATGATGCTTAAATCAGGGATGCCCACATGGGGGGGTCATGGCGCAAAGTGCCCCTTGAAGTTTTAGGGGACGTTTTGGGGGTATTTTTCATTTTTTGGGGGGAGCTCTTGATTTGGGGGGGGGGCTTTGCGATATTTAGCGGGTGCGCCTTTGCTCTTACAGGGGAGACCCCAGCTTAAATATTAATAACATTTCTTTAACATTCCAGAGGGCGCAGCCTCTATATCAACATGAAAGGTCGTGTGTATTTCTTAAATACACTATTCTAACAGTATAAATTTTTAGTATTACCTCATCGATAAACCTTATGGGTTTACTTGCGTTTATCCTATTGCATTATGATTTCAGGTAATTTTTATATTCAATTCAGTTTAGTGTAAAAATAGAAGCAGTGCATCTGAGAGATACAAGCAACTGTTCAAGTGAATCATTATTACATTCGGTATTATATGTTTTTATATGATTTCTGTTATTACAGAGGAGCATCGCTGAAACGTATTTCTAGGGACCATCCTTAAAAAATGTTTTTTTTTTTTTAAAGCTTATAATAAAATATAAACTGAAGATCGAATGCACTAAAAACTTACTTAAAGAGTCGTTCGTATCTCTCAGATACAAATAGCAGATGTGCAGACTGCTAGTGGCGTAGTAGAACTTTTCCAATGATAACTAAAAGAAGATTTAGGTAAAGGTGTATCACTCATGGGTGGGGAAAGAAAGCAGCCTCCGTTAGTTGCAAGAACTTGAGCACCAAAAAACAGGTGGAGGACTGTCTTAGCTCGGTCGCCCCAGGCTTTAGCTGAGCATATTGGAGTGGCCTTCACGCCTTGGGTGACCCTAGCAGGAGAATACTCTGCCGACATTCTTCACCCACTCCGCCCAGGAACACTCCCACGCCGGCAACTAGAGCACGAGGCTGCTAGTGCACACTATGAGCTAGTACACTATTGCCCGTTTTAGTAGTGGACATCTAAAAACTTTAAAATTTTCGGAGGGGTCGAAGATCTTTCAGACTTGTTCCAAGTGTTCTGCTGAGCAGGCTTCGCCTGACCATTTACTGTCGTGCCTGGGGCTCTCCAGGAGGGATTTGACTGAAGGCCCAGTGACGGTGCTGGATTTCTTGAGGGTAAACAAACTCATGGACCTGGTCTAGTACTGCTGACCATGGGGGCATGCAACAACAACAACAACAACAAGATTTAGAGAAGGGGGAAGAATAGCTAAAGTCAGGCGTTCATAGAGCTACTTGGTGTAAATCTCTGGAAAAAAATATCGGTTAGTTTATCTCCCAAATATGTGGCCCCGCTAAAGATTAAATTAAAAATCTGTGTATTTGTCGGTTTTTAAAAGTACAATTTAGTAAAATAAGAAATAGCAACGTCAAAAGTCACAAATTGCAGATTACTGCAGACACGTGTTTTGTACAAGGAACGCTTTTTCACTGCAAAAGAAATGAGCTTATGGATGAAAAGACCTGGGATTTCTTTTCCTCCATAAGCTCATTTCTGTTTCATTGTAAAAGGCATTCCCTGTATCGCCGAAACACGTATCAGCACTGCAATTTGTGCTCTTTGACGTTGTTGTTTCTTATTTTACTTTTTATTCACAAAGGTACTGTTGCAATTAATGAAGATAAGTACTGGAGAACGCCGAAATTTTAAATTGAACGTTTCTATAATTTTAATTTCTTTTTAAATATTTAAAAGGTGTGATATACCATATTTGCTGTCTGAGTTAAATAAGAAACGTGTGAGCTTAGTTTATCTTGTATTTTACGATTTTTGTATACCATAGAGTAGGCAATAGAGAGGATACGTATATGCTGAAAAGAAAATGAAATTGAAACCGGAATTATGGGAGACATCGGTGCAAAAATGAGCGGTGATATGATAACATAGTCGCTTATCATGTATCTCGCGAAGAGTATTTAAGTAGCTGGCGGATTGGCTTATCTTTTAATTCACGTTTTGATGCAATTTCGAAAACGTGCTTAATAAACTTGCAACAACATCTAAGTTTGAAGTACTAGCTATTGAGATTCAGTGAAGGGTCATTCCATTCGGTGGGACGGGGCATTTTTCAGTATATTTTGTATTATAAATACAAATAAAATAAGCTAGTCCTTTTATTTTTGATAGCAACAGTAAGGATTTGTCATATGAATTCCGTAGAACATTAAACTTATCGTTTTTAAATAAAATAATTGATGAATACGCATTAAAACGCCCGTGACGGAACGAGACTCGTATGGGTCGCGTTCCGTCACTGGCATTTTATTGCATGTCGTTCAATTATTTTCTTCAACTTTTGATGTTCTACGTAGTTCTTAGAATAAATCTTTACTGTTGCTTTAAAAAAAAAAATCTAGCTTGTTTTACTTGTATTTATGAAACAAAATCCTGTGACAAAACTACTCAAAATGTCCCGTTCCGTCACGTGCAATTGTCCTAAAGCAATGTTTTTAATCAAAAGGTATCCCAAGAACTATAGCAAGAAGCTCAGGATCTTGGGATACTGTCTGACCACGGATTGTATGGAAAGACAAACATCCGTTTTACATCCGGAAATGGACGAATCTGTTATTTTTTTTTAGCGATGCCAGCTTTTGCAGAAGCAGAGTCTCATTCAAATTAGCGGAATACGGGCACCAAATTTTTACTTTTCCCCCTCATTCAGATGGATTAGTCTTGCCCGGACGTTTGAAAATTCCATACAATCCGTGGTTGGACAGTACATTGGTTCAACTTCCAACTTCAATTTCTTAGTATAGCATGGCCTCTTACTCCATGGTTTATACTTCGATGACAGTCATATATTAGAAATGAATCAATAATTACAAGTAATAAACCATCTTTTTAATAAAAGTGAGGTTAATTTAATGGAATAAACGTCATATATTCCTACAATCTAAGTGCGTTAATTTCAGATAAATTCAGAGCTACTCATTTGTTCAACCCTTATCAGTCTCATAATTATTTTTTCTTCCTCTTCTTTTTCTTCTTTGAGTAAATAAAGAATCAAATAATACAGTTGTTTGATGCATTTTTCAGTTGTACTCTGCAATAGACAAAGCCATGCAGCTCTCTCAAACAGCTCAACTCGATCGGCTTCAAAGCCTACATGACCGGTAAGTTTTGTTACATTTCATTACATTTAAAGTTTACTTATGGTAAAATGGCGCAGATTATTTGTAAAATGACACAGACTAGTAGCGTTTGCCAATGTAAAAAAAAAAAACAACAATAATGACACCAGCAGCGATTCAGATTACTAAAAAAAAAAAAAAAAATCCGAATCGTTACTGATTATTTCCGTAGAACGTTTCGGGATTTCAGAAGTTTTCATCTATTTCCCCTTAAAATCAAGTATCTGTGCAAAAACGTTTCCCGAATTGCTGGAAGTAGCACGCATGCACACTTTTCACTGCTGTGAAAATGATTTTTAGCTACCAATTTTAAGTCTGCCTGAGCGTGTTTATTAAGTGTGTCTACTTCAGCTCAATTATGGCCCATCTACTTTGACTAAGCTCTAAATGAGAGCACATAAGTGGCAAGCACACACTGCAAAAAAAATCCGAAACGTTACTGGTTATTTACGTGGAACGTCTCGGCATTGCACACGTTTTCACCCATTTCCCCGTAAAAACAAGTATCTTCGCAAAAAAGTTTCCTGAATCGCTACAAGTTGCACTCGTGCAGACTTTTCACTGTTGTGGGAAATATTTTTAGCAACCAGTTTAAAGATTGAATGAGCGTGTTTATTAAGTGTATCGGCCTAAGGTTACTTACGTCTTGTCCAGATTGACTAAGTTCCCAACGCGAACGAAAAAGTCAATGGATAGCTACAGCTTTGCAGGGCAGGAATTGTAGGCAATAGATATGCTTGGTTCCTTCTTGCATAGCTTTGGCCGTGATCGTTCTGATTTTTATGGAGCCTTCTTGGTAAGTCAGGAAGGTTCTAATCAATAGCACTAAACCAACCTACTTATCTTTCTAGAAGGTTCTAGAGATATGACTGGCTTTAACAGGGGAGATTTCGCACTTCTGCAGAAAGTTTCAAGGTTAATTTCAGAAAGGTTACTGACTTTCAGCGGAAAGCGTTCCTGATTTTTCCAAGATATGTTACTGGAAGAAATTGGGCACATCAGCTGCCTATTATTTTCTAGGAACGTTTCTGAATTGTTTTTACAGTGTAGCTGCAGGTGAGGGAGGTTTTTGGTTCTCACCTGCATTTTTAGCTACGTTTGCAATTGCACTTCTGGAGCTTTCTTAGTAAATCAGAAAAGTTCTAATCAATTACAATAAATCTAACTAGTTCCCATTGAAGGTTCCCGAGACATGACTGGCTTTAACTGGGGGGAAATCCAAATCCTTCAGAAATTTCCAGGAATAATTTCTCAAAGGTTACTGGCCTTTAGAAGAAAACGTTCCTGTTTTTTTGCAAGATACGTTACTAACAGAAATTGGGCACATCAGCTGCCCATTATTTTCCAGGAACGTTTCTGAATCGTTTTTACAGTGAACAAAAAAAAATGTTTACGGTTTGTTATTTATTTCTTCAAAAAGTGAACCTAATCTAGACATTGCGAGAATTGAGTAGTGTCCCTGATATTTGTCCCTCCAATGTACCTTACTGTATAAATTAAAACTGTATTAAAAAAATCACCAAATTTTGCAAAAATGGACACATCTATTAGTTTATGGGGATGTAAGTTGGTTTGTTTCAGATGTGCACTTTTGCCACTCTATTTTTTAGCCTTAGTTTTTAAAAATCAAATTTTGCTCACAGCAACATTTTTTAAATCCAAATTATATTCGATCTATATTCTCACGGCAAAAATTAATTGATTTATTTATTCACAACAAAGTTTTGAGCTTACCATTTTGCTTTTACGTTCTTGAACGAAATGAAAATATTGTATTTTCTTTTTGTTGTTTCCATGGAAACTATTTTTGTTTTCCCTTATTTTATTTTAGAGAATGCAATAAATGAATAAGGCACTACTGACATTATAAAACGCGTGCGCAAAATCCTATCGTTATTTTCCCTTCTCCCCTGCTAGATTCATTCAGATGGAATCGTCTTTACTTGGCAGATTGCCAAATTACATACAATCCATAGTCAAACAGTATGCATATTTCTCAAAAAACAGACATTTAACTCAGAAACTTCCAATAAAGTACTTTCAAAATTATATCAAACACAAGGATATGGCTTTAAGTTCATGAAACCATATTCTGCTTTCGGTTTGTGTGTAATGATGACACTTTGGTGAATCTGGTATGTATAATGATTTCTTCTTGCTTTTCAGGGAGGTGAGTGAGCTAATGAAGCGACTAGATTCTCAGACGAAGGAGGAACTCCGGAAAATGGTCATTAGTAAAAAGTACAAAGACAAAAATGAATTGTCCAGGCAAGTCAATGCTAATCATCTAAAATACACGCTTTTGATTTCCCAAACATGCAGCTGAAGTATTGATTTTTACTTCCTTTTACAAAAAATGAAGTATTGTATTCGCGAAAAAATTTTCACTCAAAAATCGACCTTAATTTCCATTTTACTCATCCCCGAACAAATGTTGAGTTTTTTATTTTTTTTTCGACTCGACCACACGTGGATAAGTAATGACGATTCCCGGGTTAGTTACACTGAGTTTTCTCGTGACGTCTGTATGTACGTATGTATGTATGTGCGTATATGCGTATGTGCGGTTGTATATCGCAGAACTCAAGAACGGTATGTTCTAGAAAGTTAAAATTTGGTACGTAGACTCCTAGTGGGGTCTAGTTGTGCACCTTCTTTTTTGGTTGCATTCGGGTGTTTTTAAGGGGGTCTTTTGCCTTCTTTTGGGGAGAAATCATTGTTAATTTCGATGAAAACTCGAGTGGTGTTACAATTTGACGAACAGTTGGCGATATATCACCATTTTTGTCGCCAAGTTTTGTCGCCAACTTGTCGACAAAACTTGGCGATTTTTTTTTTAAATCTGGTTTCAATTTGGCCACTGTTGGTGATATTTAGAGAATAAACTATTGAATTACATTAAAATTTCCAATAATGGGAAAATGACATCAGGGGAGTAAAAGGAAGTCAGCTCGTTAAACTTGTGATTGCAAAGCGCGAAATAAAGGTACAGGTGTCCCTTGTATAACACGGTTAATTCCTACCGTGTTGTACCATGACCATGTTATACCAGACTCATATTTATTTACTTAAATTAGTTTACTAGTTTACTTATTTTTAAGCCTTCTGTTTATAACATAAATCAGGACAATATGTACCATGTTGTATCGATAAATGCGTTTCGTGTTTCATTTAAACCGTGTTGTACAAAAATTTAAAATCATATGAATCAAGACAATGTTTTATATCGAAATCAAATCTTATGGTAAGAATTTCATGAAAGCTGAAATTTTGGTTCAATTAAAAATACAAATTAAAAAGTAAGTTAATTTCAAGCCTTTAATCACAGACAAAAATATAAAACATAACATCGTGTTGAAGTACAAAAATCAAAAATGCATCAAAAAATGTATAAACTTCGTATAAATTACATAAAATTGTATAAATTACAGTAAAGTAGAATTATTCTATTGCTACATATTTTTATTTATTGCTTCCCAAATTTGCTATTTTTATTATGTAATGATATTATCTTATTAGTAAGTATTAGAAACGAGTTAGTTTCATCTTCTTAATTTTATAGCACTGAAAAAAATAAATAAAACAAGGTTTTCAAAAGTTAAAAGTTATTGTTAATCGGGCATACCAAACTTTCAAGTTGATGAATAAATTTTTCGTTCCAGTTTCATGAAAACAAAATAAAAATCTTGCTAGAGTCAATGTCACACATTTTTTTTAACAGTGTAACGAAGAAGAAATCTTAGTTTTTTTTTTTAATCGTGTAAAATCAAAGCCGTGTAGTATTACATTCAAGTTTTGTACCGCGTAGTATCGAATCCGTGTTGTAATAATCGCAAATTTTGCACCGTGTAATATCGAAACCCTATTTTACAAGTACCGTGCTATGCCAGGGACGTCTGTGTTTAAAAAATAATAATAAAAGTTACCGTCGCTCAATCGGAGCTTAGGCAGAACTTAGCCAAAAATTGTCTAATATTTTTTGCGCGTTTGACTGGAAATAAAAAAATGTGTTTTTTAAAAAAAAAGTTGTGTCGTTTCATAAAAAAAAAGATAGTATTACTTTTTGTATACTGAAATGTGCGACATAGCGATGTATGAACTAAATGTTTGAAGCTAAGCAAAATGTTAGTTAAAACACAAATTGAGAAAAATAATTCATTTTTTACAACAGTATATTTTGCTTTTCTTTGACATGTTTGTGACCTTTCTTAATTACTAATTTTACGATTATTAAAAGTTTATTATTATTTTAGGATAAAAAGGGAACTTCATCAAAAACTTATAGATACTGCGGTAGCCGAGAGACAAAGGGTAAGTAGTCAAGCGGTTCTTAATCCTGCCAAATTCAGCAGAAAAATTGTGCTAAAAAAAAGTTTTTGCCAAACTTTTAACTGTATTTTATCAACATTTATCTATTAGTTTAAAAATCAAACGGCAGCTTTTTGTAAATAATAAAATATTTATCGCATGATTAATTAAGTAACAAATCCTAGTGTGTTTCTCAGAATGTTTCATCTATTTTTGAAAAACTAAAGTAAAATTGAATCTAACAGAAAATAACTCACCGTATGAGAGATGGTATACTACATCTGTAAATTTTCTACATCTGAATTTATGTCACTATTTTCAACATAAGTACACAAAGAAACTCTTGTCTTGTCAGTGGGGATTTTTTTTTGAAGTATTTATTTAAAAAAACGCATTTTGACACTAATTTAATTTAATTGGAGAAAATACACTACCCCCCCCCCCCTCCCCCAATCACATAATGACGAGGCAAAAGTACATGATAGCGACATAGTCTTTTTTTCTGCCGGTACACTGCTGGGTTCACAAAAGTTAATTAAAATATATTTTGTACCTTAAATATTCATTCAATTTCATGATTATAAAAAACTGCCAACAATTTTATTTTTCTTTAATGTTTAATAATTGTGCCATTTTCTAAGAGTGGATACTTTATAGTTATTTTTCCGTTCGAACATGTTTTTCGAATGCAATAATTCAAAGTAACGAGCTGTATTTTGATCCCCAAATATCTTTTTCAGCTAAAATAGAAAACGTATAACTTATTTAAAGTATTAAATAACAATTAGAATAGCAATTCGTAACAGAAGTTCTTCGTGCATCTTTATAGATCTGTTTCAAAATAAATTTATTAAAATGATTATGAGCAGAGAGTTAGAGATAATTTTGAATGATGAGAAAAAAAACGGTTAATATTATGGTCATAAGTAAGGTTATATTGTTTTTTTACATCTTTCTTTTCATTTATATATTTATTCAGTTATATATTTTATGAGATAACATGAAAAATTAAAACTAAAAAACTACATCGAATTGTACTAGCTTTCACTACATTAGAGGAAACAAAAACTCCATGTGATTTTTTTTTTTTTTTTTTTTTTTGCTTTGTATTTACATTTTTGGTTTTTCCAACAGAAGGAGCTTCCGGATCCGCCATGGACTCGCGTATTCTACTAATAATTGTAAAGTGACTATTTTACTAAATTGCTCAATGCTTTTGATTATGAGGTCAAAATTCTTTTGCCTTAGATTTAATCAAAAAAATTCTAGCGTGCACAAAATAGTGTGTTTAGCGAAAGTTGTTTTCAGCGCATTGTTATCGCGGTTGCAAAGAAACAACTTTTACGGAATTCATTTACTACTGTTATTTTTAATTCACTCGTAAGAAATACTTACATGCAAGTACGATTGCTTTCTGTGCATAGTGTGGCGCAAGCAAGAAATCGAATTTTATAGAATTCATTTTATTACTAAGACCAGACAAATCCCAAGGGTATGGTCACTGGAGTGACTAGATAAATACACTGATAACTTGTAGTTTTTGGACGATCAGAAAAACACCTTCTTAGCTTTTTTCTTTTTTTTTTCAGGACATTAATCTTTCAGAAGCCATTTTATGCTGAATTTTTCTTCAAAGTCCGAGAAATAATTTATCTGGCACAAAAAAAAAATCCTGGATTTAAATATTTTAGTTTTTGTTAAACTCTGATTATTGCTTTTAGGTGCTTACCTGCAAAAGGATTAGTGATAACAAATTACAACAATTCATTGGATTCAAGATGAATATTTATACAGCCTCTGTATCCCTTGTGTAGCTATAAAACCGCGCTATACTGTATTGCGCATGGTTTTGCTGCTTAAGGTGCGGGAAAGAAAATAATTGTATCATAAATAGAGAACATTTACTCCAAAAATATTTACTGCTTTAGAACATAGCCCTTTTCAGTGCTAACTGCTTTTATTTTATTACTCATATCATCAAATCATGACACGACAAAATTTAGTACAAATGTTTTGATCACAAAAAACCAGCATCCGCAGTCAAAAAAATCAAAAAAGTTTTCATCCCCCTGTGGAGCTGAAAACATTGTCATCAAATTGTAAATTTTAATTTGAAATTTTGTTCACCTCATAGAATGATTGTACATGAATTCCGGTTCCTTTCTCGGATTAAAGAAGACATATTGTTTTTGTGATAGATTGCCACTTAATAAATCACAACTGAAATAAAAATATAAATTAAATTTAAACAGTCAATGCTTCGGACGATAAATATTAGATTGCACTTTTGAAGTCTTTAAATTATAAAATAATGTTTGTTACGATATTTAAAACGAGTAAAAAATATTCGAAGGTAAACTGAAATTTGGGTAACATTATAACTTTTACACCCATAGAGGCAACACTAGGCTGCAAGTCTTGATTGTGAAAACTTTTAGTTTGTAAGAAACAGTTAATCTCCAGTTTCAACAACATTTCAAATCCCACCCCCCTTTTAATATATCAAAAAGTATAACTAAAACTAAATAACTGGTCGGGGGATAGGATTGAAATATTGTTAAAACTGGGGAAGCACCTCAGAAACAAATTAAGTTTTTTTTTTTTTTTTAATTTCTTTTTTTTTTTTTTTTTTTTTTTTTTTTTTTTTTTTTTTTTTTTTTGTTAGTGTATATGTGTGTGCTACAAATTCAATCGATTTCATATCTTATTCATATGTTTTCTCTCTTGACCACAGTTTAGCAGCTTGTTGGAGAAAAAATTAGCAGAATTAAGTCGTCAGCATTCGAATGTGAAGAATAGCTTCGAGGACGAAAGGTCGAACGTAAGTTTACTGCCAAAAAACTTTCCCTTTGGAATTATTAATGTTTACTGCCATTGCAAAAGAAGCAAGTAGAAGCAAAGGGATGTAAGAATCAAAATTAAAAATTTGAAGATAACCAGTACAAAAGATAGCTGAACCTCAACTCTGTCTTAGGGCAAGAGATAGTTTTAGTAGCCCTGATAGGTGCTGCGCTGCAGCATGTTTTAGAAGCTCTTTTCAGTGAAGGGCTATCTACACTGTAAAAACGATTCAGAAACGTTCCTGGAAAATAATGGGCAGCTGATGTGCCCAATTTCTGACAGTAACATATCTTACAAAAACCAGGAACGTTTTCCATTAATATTCAGTAATCTTCCTGAAGTTATCTCGCAAACCTCCTTAAAAATTCAGAAATCTTCCCGTTTAAAGCCAGTCGTGTCTGTGAAACTGTAGAGTAAACTTCGGAAGGTATAATAAAATTGCTAGGCCCCTTCCTGATTTATTAAGAGAGTTCCATAAGCAGTGTTGCAAACATGGCTAAAGCTAAGCCAGAATTGCAAGTAGATGTCGAGAATTTTACTCGCCTGCAAATCTTGCAAAGCAGCGAAGTCCATGCTTAATCGTTCCCATTGGGAGCTTAATCAGCACTGACGGGCCGAATGTAACTTGATGCCGATTCACTTTATCAATACGCAAAGTTAATCTTTAAACTGTGAGCTAAAAATATGTTTTACACCAGGAAGAAGTGTACATTCCTGCAACTTGTAGCAATGCAGTAAACTTTTTGACAATGATACTTGATTTTTCCAGGAAGTGGATCAAAACCACTGAAATCCCGAAACGTTACACGAAAATACTCAGTAACGTTTCGGAATTTTTTTACAGTGTATGACCCGAGCTTTAAACGTGTTTTACTCAAAAGTTCAAAATGTCCACTTACTTACCTTTGCTTCTAGCTGCCTCAGATGTTTTTGCATAACTGTCTCGTGCTTGAAACATTTAGAGTTGCCAAAATTATTTGGCAAATGTCTTTGTTGGCTTTTAAAGCCAACATAGGTATGGTTTGAACAATTATATTTTCGAAAGATATGCATGTAATCAATGTATTTTCTTTTCCATTCTCAGGCACAGACCAGACTCAAGGCGGAATACGAGGAGAAGTGTGCCAAACTCGCAAAGGAATTCGAGAAAAATTCCAACTTCTTTCTGACAGCGTCGGACGCTGTCGAGAGTACCAAATTATGAGGTTTTTCAAGTACGTACATTGAAGATATTTGCGTTGTATTTCATTTGCGGAAGGATAATATTTTTCTCTTTATGACATTTTTAATTAAGTTACCACAGTTCGCCTGCAGTTTTTCTGCTGTAAGACCAGTTAAATATAACAGAAAACCGGTTATCTGGACTCTATAATCCAACTCCAATTAAATCTACTGTTTTTTATGAGAAGGCAAACAAAACTGAAAACGTTCCTCCCTCAATATATTACAGCATAAGAAGTTGAGAGAGCGGGAAAACCTAAAACAACAGAATTCTAACAGCCTAATCCTAGCCTGAATGTGAAACACAATATTTTTAAAACCTACCTATGCACTATTAAACTTTATAAAAACATTGAATTTCAGCATTAAAAAAGTATATTTCAACCATTTCAGTGGCGTCATACCAAAAGTTATTCTTTTTGATTGATCACTCACCTATCCACTTTATAAATAGGAACGTGCTGCTACTTATTCAGAAATTTTTAAATGCATAAATCACACAGAATAGTAGCACACTCATGAAGCAGCTGCTTAAAGACCTAGTTCAGAAAAGGGTTGCTGAAAATAAGCTTCATATAATAGTGGAAGTTAAGCTGAATATTTCTTCGAAACAAACGACGTAAACTGAAGTAAGTTGTTTGATCACCAAAGGCAAATATTCAGTTTACAGACGGGAAATTGGTGTATCTATGTATTAGTTTGCAGGAACGCCAGTTCTCCGAAGTTGAAGTATAGGCCTTTAGGAATAAGCAAAACAACGTGCATCAAACTATCCTTTTCCCCTGAACCATCCAGGTAGAATCGTCTTAACTGATCGGTTGCCACATTCCACGGATAAAGTGGTCGGATAGTATACCGTGAAAAAAATTGATTTTTTGAAGTTGCTTTAGTTCACCTTACATTATCGAAGTACAATCATACGTACACAAACAATCAAACCTGCTATCTGTCACAGTTATGACTTAAACGGTTCGATGGTTCTCAGCGGGGAGAGTTACTAAAAATTTTGAAAGTTTGTACAAAGTATAAAAATGAATCTACCACGCAGTGTAGGATGAAAACATTATGGTAAATAAGAAAAATAACAGTTCCAAAATGTCATAGTGAACTGTTACAATACATTGATACAGTTAATTTGAATGATAAACATGTCACAGGTGAACAGTAGTTTAACCGCGTAGGGAAAGAAAAAATAAGTTTAGATGAAATGGAAGATATTAGACTATGAAATATAATTGTTACATAATGGTTTTTTCAATGAAATTTGTATATTGCATTATTGAAGTACTGTCCAACCTCGGATTGTATGGAATTTTTTAACGTCCAGATAATACGAATCTATCCGAATGAGGGGGAAGAGTAAAAATTTGATGCGCGTATTTCGCTCATTTGAGTGAGACTGCTTTTGCAAAAGCTGACATCGCTAAAAATTAATAGATTCGTCCATTTCTGGTTGTAAAACGGGTTTTTGTCTTTCCATACAATCCGTTGTCAGACAGTAAGCGTTCTGTGTTTCTTGTTATTTGTTCTTATTTTTGTTAATGTAAGAACTTTTTTTTCAGGCCAGACATGGAACTAATGTGTTCTCTCCAACGAACAGCGGTAAAGTCGCAGTGCAGACAGCCTGTTTCTGAAAGTTCGGATGTTCCATTCTCGAATTTTTCGTCTTGTTGTTGTCACCCATCGTTCACTCAAGGGAGGTACTGAACACAGGATGCCTCTTTTCGATAGGATATATCTCCAGACAATGTCGTGCCATTTCTACCCAACTTCTACTCCTTGTCGCCTCTTGAATCTTTTCCATCGAACGATTCGCTTTTTTTTATAACTTAATGATTGGTTGTTCGCATGTAAAAGAAATTCCCTTGATGTCCCGAGATGTACCAAACAAAAAGCACAGAGCGTGATTAAAACTATAAATCCTATTTTAAGTTTTCTAATGCCGATTTTATGGCGGTAAGTTCTCTGGACGCATTTTCCGCACAAGAACAAATAGTGAATTGAAATTCAAAAAAAAAAAAAAATAATAAAATCTGCACGAATAAAATACAGATAAGAACCCTCTCGACCAAGTCACGATCAAGGGAAAAAAACTTTTCTCCTGTTTAAGAGTTTCGATGCAGCAGACACAGGTACACAGACACACAGATATATGCACGCTGAACTAATAATTCCCCTCTTTTTGTGTGGCGGGTTAGAAACTTTAAAGTAGTTAAGTGCGCAGCACAGCATTGCAGGACAGTACGCTAATACTTCTTTGTTTGTGGTTGTATTAAAACCAAGGACATATGTTAAAGTAAAATCGTTGCGCTTTTAGTATTGCCAGTCATTTGTGGTGTGTAAATCAAATACTATGCTTAAAGTCACATCTAAAGAAAATTTTAAGAGATTGTGATAGGCAATTTTTGGTTTTAAAGCGCGAGTTAATGCCTAATAACTTTATCCTATAATGTCATCTTTTGCAATTTGCAATACATCTAAACCATCAAGCATTTTTTTTTTTTTTTTTTTTTTGTGAAAATTTTTATTTCTATCCAAAAATAGTTAGTATCCAAATGTAAACGGCACGGGATTTACACTTGTTTCATAAGTTAATATTTCCTTCTTTCTTTTTTTAAATTGAAACTGTGAAAGGTTTCTGCAGATTTGAACATTACAAGTATCTTTCAAAATTTCGGTGCACTTCAAAAATAATCTGATGAAACAGATACACACTTTTAAAGACATCTGTACTTGCGTTTCCTATCATAATATGAAACACACCTGTCCTTTGCACAAAGCATACTATTTGTTGTCTCCATCCATATTTTAAACAAGACACGTTTTGATCCTATTTTTACATGTTTACATTGAAGTATTTTAGCAACATTAAATGTTTTAGCCTTAATGATTAGAGAGAAAATTAGCGGTCGCCACCAGTCACTGGGTAACTAAATGAAAAAACTATATATCGATTAAAAAAATCGCTTGTCAATCGTCACCTTAAAGTGCGAATGAAAGATCTTTTAAAGTGTCCAAAAAAGCATTGAGTAATTGTTAATATTTTTACCAAAATCAAGATATATTTCTTGCATTGGGGGATTGTAGAATTTAGGATTATAAACTTCAATATTTTTTTAATCTATCGTTTAGCACTTAAAGTCAAAACAAAATGGACATTATTTCAAAAAAGTAGCTACTAATGAAATTATTATTCCCGGTCATTGGCAACTAAGGAATTTTCCTAGTTTTTCCCTCACTTAAAAGCTAATAGATAAATTAAACTTCAGAAACAATCACTAATGATACAATATTGTCCATTTGTAAGTACAAGGTTGATTAAAAAAAGTTTACCTGAAGCGGAAAGTGGTCGCTGAAGTTATTCTAAACTGAAATCAGTTCTCGGACGGAATTTCTTTTACATTTGTATTGCATTTTAAAGTTCATTTTTTTCAGTTGTGAATCATGATTCATTCAATTCAAATCCTACGTCAGTCTCGACGTAGTCTTTCGTACATGAAATATATTTAAAAAATAATAATAAGTTATTTTCAACATAGTCAATAGCTTTGCAAAAGTTAAAAATCGAGAACGGTCTTGTTCTTTTCTTTACCGAGTCAATTGACTTGATGAAGTGATTCAAGCGCGGCTTCAAGAGATCTGGTGACTGCAGGGGAGGTAAAAAGTTGGAAGAATTGTACAAATGCTAATATCAAGTTTTCACGTACATTCCTTCGTGGAGCTGGTTAGCTTCCTACGCGATTCGTGAAAGTCATTGTTGTATTCCTTGTTTCACTGCAGCTCAATGTCGTATATATGTATTTCCACGTTTTGTTTTGTTAGTTTCGTCTTTTTGTTTGTTTCAGATAAGAAACTAAACTGCAAACCAAAAATTATGTGTATTGCATTGAATCTACTCATCAGAGAGTTAGTTGGGCCGAAGATCACTACACACACAAGTGAAGTATTTGTCCAATCAATCACGAAGTTATTTGTTCTTAAAAGTTGCTCATTGATAATGCTGAGAAAAAAATTTGAAATAGCCATTTGAAAAATGCATTATCGAACATTATTTGTTGACAGTTTGCAAATATGTACCCATGAAGGGTGCCGAAAATTGAATCACTGAAATTTATACAATTGTTGTTTTAGATAAAGTCCTGGATCATACCCTAAAAGTAGCGACAAGTCTGCCATTTTGGGGGTAAACGCCGCCTTTTTTCCCTATGTCTGCTATGGTGAAGTAGTGTGTTTTGATTCTTGATTGTGGTTTCTTTTTAACTCCAAGTTAATCCACAATCAAGAAGCAAAACACGCTACTTCATCTTAGTAGGCATAGGAAGAAAGCGGCTTTTGTTCCCAAGATGGCGGACGTATCGTTACTTAAGTGCGATATGGGGCTTTAGTTTTAGAGGATTCTTGCATATATTTTTGGGTGCATCTTTTTTTTGGGAGAGAAATGCTTCATAGTTTTGAGCAGTTATGCCATTGAATTCAGAGGGGCGGGAACCACTTAAATAAGTGAAATGTTACGGCTAGAACAGATTTTTTTTTTTCAACAAGCTACAAAAAAAAAGGTCAAGATAAGTTTTTTAGCGGTTGCAGTACATTAAACTCCCAGAATCAACATGATTTAGTGTGTAAATTTAAAGGCTAGCAGATTTTTCAAAGGCTAGCTGACGATTAAAAATAAAAAGAAGAATGACAACTCTAAAAGCAAGGTAAAATTTTCTGCATTTTACTGCCGATTTATTTGCAAGTCATCAAATGACTTTCTTTATTCAGCAAGTAAAAAACGTAACCAATCATGTTTGCGTATCGAATCTTTGATTAGAGACTGATTCCAGCTAAAAGACATATAGTGGACTAAAAAACAATGTCTTTTCCAATATTCATTCATACCGGATACACATAAGATGACGATCTAATTAATTCAATGGCAACCCAATGGTTTCTACTGAAAAGAATAAAGAATGCATAGCTTAGTTCCTTAAATATTTCAACAATAATTATTTTTTCTTACGCATATCTTCTTTTTACTGATTTATTGCTGCACCAATAACAAATTGTCAATTTCTATCCACGTCTTCGTTTGTGTGTGTGTTTTTGTGTCGTAAGTTTTATCTCTGCACAAAATCTCTCGAAACATGTTTTGTGTTTTTAGTGAAATTCATTTTCCAAAGTACATTAAATAAGATTTTATATTTCAAGTTTGTTTTTTAAAAGAAATGCACTTTGGGTGTTATTCTTAACTGAAGCAATATCCTCTGAGAGGAAAATAAACTCTCTTTGGCAGTGAGTTTCGGCCCTACTAATTCCCTGACCATTCCTTCTGTGATAATACATACAATATATTGGCCAGACCAGTTGGAGTGTTATCACTTCAGCAAAACAAAGCTTATGTCAGATGACTAGCTTACTTGAGATTGTCTGACAAAAATAAATACAACTTGTGTTGCAATGAAATTTTTCAGAGCTTCTAAGAGGTGTGAGGATACGATGAGGATTCGGAATTACAATAGTTCTTTCCTGCGGCAGAGAGCGTTGTGAGCTGAGTTTGAAGGTACAAAAACCTTCCACTTAGTTTACTAAATGCTTTGAAACCATGGGCGCCCGACTATATAGGGGGGCAAGTGGGGCTTAAGCCTCTCCCCCCCTTATAAATGAGAACTTCCTTGCTTTTAGTTCTTTTTCCTTTTCAGAAATGTAAACACATTTATTTTCCAGCCATTAATTAATAAGTTATTAAAAATGTCAAATTTTAATATCTCTAATCTGTACTCAAATCGGTTTCAAAGGTAAAATTATCCTGCTAAACCATAGGGAAAATATCTGAGCCTCCCCCGCCCCCCAACTTAAAATTTTGCATATGGGCGCCCATGTTTGAAACAGTTTATTTTTAATGATAAAACAAAGCTGTTATAGCTTTAGAAGTGCAAAACTTCTGAGCATGTTTTTTTTTAACCAATAAGGACAAGTTTTTTCAACGCAGAAAGGGTCTTGAGCTTACGACGCGAAGCACAAATCACCAAAGAAACACGCTTGTTTTCCTATATTAAAGAAGTTTATTTTCATCACAGAAAGATCATGAATGCATTAAATCAAGCTTTCGTAAGCTTCCGTAGAGCGCTTTCTACAGCAAGAAGGAACTACAGTATAACTTCGAGTTTAAGATATCCAATTTAACGATTTCTCCAATTTAATGATACATTTCACTGGTCCAGATTTGACTACATTGAATGTCTATGCTACTCGATTTAACGATATCCTTGATTTAACGGTAACTTTTTCCAGTCCTATGACAATCTTTAAATCGGGGTTATAATGTATTTTCAACTCTGTAGTTCTATGATTCTGAATTTTCAACGTGTCCCCCACCCCTCCCGGAAGTTCTGGGACATTTACTTCAAACACCATGCATAAAATAAATTAAAGGGTTCGGGCAGAAATGTGGCAAGCCACAAGGAATGACATTTCGATCAAAATTTTTGCTTTCCCATAACTAAAATTTAAATGAACGTGACGATGAATTATATCACTTGGAGGAAAGCATATCTGGTTTTAGTATTGTAGAATATAGAATGTATAATACCTTTGAGAAATTCTACAAATATTATTTATAAGTTGGAAATTGGCCAACTGAAAATTCACATCACGTGGCATAACACATTCTTGCCTCGAGCCTTGCACAATTGGCCTTTTCCCCACTTGACTATTTCACTGTACATAAAATTGTACGTTTGAGCTACAGGTTTGTTTCACTCAGAAATGTAATAATTTTTGCCACTTTTAATATAAAAATGAAAAGCTATTCAAGGAACTATTTCTGTTACCAACCAAATAAGTAATGCTTTTCATATTATGTCGGACAAATGTCAGTTTTATTTTGAACCTCTCCCTCCCACAAATGACTGTCTTTTTCAACATAAAAACCTTTGCTGTTCAGTTGAATGAACTTCCAGAAGAATTTTTATAAACATTCCCTACATTTGTACATAGATGTATGTATATTGGATATATTCAACATACTTTTTACACTCCGGAAAAATTCCTCAAGAACTATTTTATTGTGATATGAGATCGTCAATTGTTATATTGTTCAAGCTGGATTTTTCTCAATACACTTTTAAAGAGAAAACAACAAGAAGGAATGACAAAAGCACTTTCCGATTCCGTTTAGTTTAATAACTGATGGTTTTTCTTTTCAATAACTGCACAGTAAAATTTTTATCTAGCTGAAATTCTGTATTTTAAATCATTTTCTCGAGAGCTTGGTTTAAGGCAATACTTTTTAAAGTAACAAAGCAATTTAATCCATTCACAAAATTAATGCAGAACTGAACTAGTATGTAATCACGGAGAAAACCAATGTATCACATTCCATAACAGTAGTTCAAAGCACGAATGATTGCAAATTCAATTGCATAAAGAAAATACTTTTCGAAAAGATATGACCTGCTTTAATACTAATAATTTGTCAAAATATTCTAGCTTAATTTTATTGTATGTCTCATAAGATGATATTGAGACGTTAAGTTTCCTTCAACTCTATAAAACTAAATGGACATTCTCTCAATTTTACTGAACGTCAATCCCTATGATTCCATCAACTTTTGCATTTTAAAGTCATCTATTGTGTTCTGGTTGATTTTCTTTCAAACACATTTGAAGACTGAACACTGTGTCCCACATTTTCCAATATGAGACGCAAACGGCACCGCAAGGCCTTTTGACACTTAGCCTCATTCATAATTACCTTATCTAACCGTTTAAAGTTAAAAAATAAAATCGTGTAGTTCTAAAAATCGAAATTCTTTATATGTCTGCAGAAAACTTTTGTTAAAACTTGGATACATGGATAGATCGAAAATTTGCACATTTGTTTAGCTATTATGTGTATATTTGGATTAAATGTTGAAAAGATATTATTGGAGAAAGGGGGTCTACTTCTGCTAAAACAGTGTTGTAAATATGGTGTAAAATGACAAAGTTTTAGGAATCGTTAATTTTTCAAAACCCTCGAAGCTATTGACAGAAATTCAGATTTTTTTTATTTCAATAATAGGCTGAATTTCCAGTGAATTTTAAATACCATTAAACTATAAAAAAAGGCTGTAGTAATCTTTATGTTGTCATCATTTTAGTGTCGAGAAATTTATGACGTGTACAGAATACCAAAAAAATTAAAGTATTTATATAGTAAGTTATTTTTTTTTTTACATGCACGGGGGAAAATTTTATAATGCCTCATTTCGAAAATGATTTTAAATGAGCTCGTGACAACACTTGAGATGGTCACCCAAAAATGTTACTGTGCAGCTATGTACGCGTAAATTGTGATTACTGAAATCAGCGATATAAATGCTCAAAATGTTTTTAAAATTATATTTGATGAAAAAATTAACGGCATGTATTTTTTATATTCGTGAGGATTTACTCGAGATTTTACTCTTTTTGGACTCAAGAAAACATTCAAAATATTCTTGAAGGAATCCTGAGCACGAAATAGATTTCCTATGCTTAACACACCTAAAGTGTAAATGCTTAGTGTTGCGCAGAATCTGCCTTTCACATTTTAAAATCCTTGACTTATTTATTTACTACTGGTACCCACACTGCTTTGCCCGTAGTCGAAAATTGAAATGTCAGTTGGTTCGCCTGTATATTTACAAATAATGGATGATGAATTTCTCGCCAATTTGCTATGTGCATTTGCTCGCCCACGTTATGGAAATTTGCTCGTACACGTTGTGATAGTTTGCTCAGTAAAATGTTCTTAAAACTGGAATAGAAAAAAATCGAATTTTCGAAAAATCGCTTCGAGGTGCACACCTCCATACTCCGAAGTAATGTTGTGCCAAATTTTATGAAAATGGACCGAACGGTCTAGGCGTTATGCGCGTCATAGACGTCCAGACTGAGATCCAGGCTTTCAGTTTTATTATTAGTACAGATAAAGATAAAGAGTAAAGATTACAGTGTGTACTACAGAAAAATGCATTTTCCAAAACTCATTAATTCTAATGGGGCTCCGTTAGAGGCACAATCTTGAGCAGACCTACAATTTAATCTCCAATATAGCATCGATACTTTCATGTGTAGCACCATTTCAATATTTTTCTAATTGAATTTTGTAGATACTTTTAAAAAACATTCATGGGTTCTGATTTCTTTATTTGGTATAATAAGAAAAATACATTGACAATATTACTGCAATGTATCAAATTAATAAGTAGTTAAGTACGCCCAAAGCTGGTCCCCTGTATTGATGTAAATTGCATTTTTGTTTGTGTTTTACATGCAGCGAAACTCCAATTTTAAGTTTCTCAAGGGACTGGGTTAAAAAAGTAAAATACGGGAAATACATAGAAAGCAAAAATCAAATAGAAAAATATTTAAAAATAGCTTAGATGACTCTTTCAAAAGGTATAATATCTATATTTTACGGAACGAGCATTATTACACTTACTATTAGTTATAGACCATTTTTAAACATTTAGTTGCGTATACGGGGGTAAGCTTGAAAATGGTCCGTAATAGTGGATTATTTTTTAGTGTTATTGAGTTCAAAGTAAATGCAGTATCTACCAAGATTGAAATACTTTGCAAGTTTTTTCCTGGTCTTTATAAGAAAGAAAATAGTCTCTCACTATTTGAAAGCTTTTTTATGCAATAATGAAAGAAAGGACGGGTTGTGCTTCCGGTTCTTCTGGTTCATTCTCATTGGCTGAAGAAAAGTTCATAAGATCGGCTACGGATGGAATAGTAGTATTTCTGTTTTCATACATTAACTTTCAACAACGTTATCTTTAAAAAAAGCACCAGTGAAGCATATTGCTTGTTTTAGAAAAAAAATTTCTTTTTTTACTTCCTTTTGCAAAAAAGGAAGTATTGTATTGGTGAAAAAAAAATTCACTCAAAAATTTGCATTAATTTCCATTTTGCTCACCCCCGAATGAATGTTGTTTTTTTTTTTTTTTTTTTTTTTTTTTGTCAACCCGACTACACTTGGATATATACCTAGGAATGTACAGACACTCGAAATACTCATTTTGACGATCTCCGAGTTAACTACAACGAGTTTTCTCGTGACGTCTGTATGTACGTATGTATGTGCGTATGTATGTCGCATAACTCAAGAACGGAATGTTCTAGAAAGTTGAAATCTGGTACGTACACTCCTAGTGAGGTCTAGTTGTGCACCTTCCTTTTTGATTGCATTCGGATGCTCCAAAGAGGATCTTTTGCCCCTTTTTGGTGGGAAATCATTGTTAATTTCGATGTAAACTCAAGTGGTGTTATAATTTGGCGAACACTTGGCGATATATCGCCAGTTTTTTGGTCACCAAGTTTTGTCGCCAATGTGGCGGGTTTTTTTTTTTAATTTTTTTAATTTTTTTTTTTTTATTTTTTTTTTTTTTTTTTTTTTTTTTTTTTTTAAATTCGGTTTCAATTTGGCCACTGTTGGTGATATTTAGAGAGTAAACTATTGAACTACATTAAAACTGCCAATAACGAGAAAATGACATTAAATGGGAGTAAAAGAAAGTCATGTGATGCGCACATCAGTTCGTTTTCCCAGGGAGAACGTAAAATGCGAGAAATTCATAAATAACAAACAAAATCCGGGTTACATTAACAACATAAGTATACGGAAAAACAGAGACCTGATGAAAAAACTTGAAATATGGGAAAAAGGTAGATTCGGGAGACGTAAAATCGGGGTTTCACAGTATTTCTTTCTAAATCTCGAATGTAATTTGGTACATTACATCTTCTTAAAATGTGGGAAGCAGATTCTTACGCGAGGGCCGTTCATGTAAATTTAACCATTGACGGTGTTTGTTCCATTTAGATGTCCTCCACATTTCGAAACATCGTTGCATCACGCATGCGCAGTTGCTTCAGTGTCTCGGCTGTTCCGCACGCATTCCGTATACTGTACATAATTTTAATGTGACTGCTAACTGTTGTAAAATTCATGGCCTCATATTCCGGCTCGAATAATGAGTTCTGAAATCATCGTTTTGCACTCTCGTCAGCAAAAACAACGAAGACTCATTTCGGGAGGAATCAAATGAATCGTTCAAATTTTGTAAATAATGAATGGTGTGCGAGGATCACTGAATCTTCCTCGCCAACAAACAGAAATGTATGCATCTATTTAGTTTTACTTGAAAAAGAAACTCATATTTTCTAATAACGTTTTTCCTTTGCAGCATTAATCTAAAAATGTATTTGTACATTTTACATTAATATCTAAAATAACATTTTTCAAAAAAGAGAAAAAAATCATAATTTTCTGCAATTTGTTTGCCAAGTATTGATTACGATTCTCAGAATTAGCAACTATTTTAACATTTAGGTTAGAGATTCGATATTTTATTCCCTATTTTGTTTTTCGAATTTTCACTTGTATCTTGATTGCTAAATGTACATTTCGAAGAAATTTGCTAAAAACGTTGTTAACAACATTATTATTCTGATTCAACGTAATAATTTTTCAATAACTAAGCAAGATTGTTACATAAATATTTTATATATTTCAAGGCTCATGTTATTTCTATAAAATTATGGAAAAAAAACTGTTAACTGGGATGAAAAGATGGTTTTCGAATGCGTTTTGTGCACAAGAGACGTCAGATCAAACTTCTAACTTATCTCAAAAACTGCGTGTTCTAAAAGGCAGTTCATCAGTGAGCAAAACTTTGAAAATAATCACAAAAAAAAAAAAAAAATAACTACTGTCAGGTAAAGTGGTGTTCTTGTTACGAGCTTTGTTTTAAAGTTATTGTCAAGTATTGTTACAAGAGTGTTACAAGCTTGTCTTAGCTGAGGTATGAACCGTGAATATGAATTAGCATTTACTACCTTGAACTAATTCAGCAAATTTAAGGAAAAGCTCTACGATCACAGTGAAACATTACGATAGAATGGTAACTTTCGCTTTAACAAAGGTTTATCAAATTTAAAATGTGTCCAACATATCTAACAAGGATTTAGTTGAAAATTGGTGAACTGTTATTAAATAAATAGATTTTAGAGATGTGTCTATTAATAGTTATTTGAACCATTTTAATACGGTGTAAAATACTTTCGGCTTGATAAATTTTTATGATTTAATGAAAATTAAAAAATTTTTGCTACATTGCAACTTTATCTCTCACAAGAAAATGAAACGTCTTGATGCTTGCAACATTTTCATGTCACAGAATCACGCTTGAATTTCTAGACGAGCATTCTCAGTCTCTATACCGATGGACAGCACCTGTCATCAGAAAATTATCACCTGTCCACAAATATTTTAGCTATCCGTATAAAATTTTCTTTATTCAAATATTAATGATAAAGATTAATTATCATAATAATAATAATAAATTATAATAATAATAATAATAATGAAAATGACATTAATAATATTAATCATAACTGTAATTATAACAAGATATTGTTCCATATTTTTAAGCCTTACTTTTTTGATTACATATAATAACTTTCTGTGATATCAACGTTGTTCAATTATTTTTAGCTACTTGCTCAAAATTTTCTTTATTCAAATGCGTATGACAATGAAAATAATGATAATAAAAATATAATGATAAAACAGTAATAATAATAATAGGAAATGTAACAATAATAATAAAATGGTTATAATAATAATGATGATACTGATAAAGTTGTAATAATATTAGCAATAATAATAATAATAATAATGATAAAATAGTTCGTTAATTTTTTTATTACAAAGTAATTTTCTGTAAAAAAAATCACGAAAGTTTTTTTACTAATGTGTAATTATTTACGCTTCAAAACTTCAATACCTACTAATTATCTTTTTCTAACTATAGTTTTCAAAAAGTCAACGAATTTTTTTTCCCCACCAATTTTAAGTGGTTTACAAAGTAAAACAAAACCGAGACACGCTGTCTTAAAGTACACTTGGAAACAGAAAAACATTATTACTTATATAATAATTTGACCGAAATGCCGTGTATTTCAGTGCTGATCTGATTACATCTGCATTCCGTGTTCGGAAATCATCTTTGTTCTACGTCCCGTCTTCTAGAATAAAATGAATATTTTTCTGCGAAATGATTGTTCGTCAACATGTCTTCATTGTGATATTCATGGTCTAGTTGTTATGTACGTATACTTGTTCGTGATGTCTTTTCTTTTTTGTTTTTTACTTTTCACTTTTAAGGACCAGCAACGGTTAAAGATAATCAGAAAGCACGCCTTGATGACGCACTTTGCTCTTTCTAGGAAAGATTTAAATATTACTAGTGTTGAATGCTTGTTGGCAATTGTGTTGTTTGATAATATGCACTTTTCGTTCTGTTTTCCGTCTTTGAACAGTGTTATGAGTTGTCACCATGAAACTATATTGCTCAAGTGTTTGATTTTGTAGGGTTTATTTGCATTGTAAAGTTTAAATACCTTAGATTAGTAGGGTGGTTCGAAAAAATCGATTTTTTTTTAAATCCCGAAATCGCGTTACCTTTTAAAAGTTGTAATTTAGTATCCTCAATTGGGGAAAAATAAAAAAAGAATTCTAAGTTGGCATCTTCAGTTCGCGCATGAGGCTGAAAATTTGAAATAATATGTTAAAAATCAAAATTTTCAGAAAATAACAAAATTGCTTTTTGTTTTTGTTTTTTGTTTTTTTCATAATGCAACAGCCATACATTGCCAGTATCTAGCATAGTTTGAACCTAAAAAATATTTTACAGCTTTTACATAGGATCTTTAATTCGTGCATGCGCCTTAGATTGCGTTTCAAATTTCAGGAGATTTTAGCCAAATTTACAACATACGTGCAAACGAAACATCTTACGTAAAAGCTATAAAATATTTTTTATGTTCAAATTACGCTATATACTGACAATTCATGACTGTTTCCTTAAAAAATGAAAAAAAAACGTATTTTATTGCTTTTTGAAAAATTTAATTTTTAGCGTATTTTTTCAAACTTTCAACCTCGTGCACGAACTGAAGATGTCAGTTTAGATTTTCTTTCCCCCAACTGAGGATACTAAACTACAGTTTTTAAGAGGTAACGCGATTCAGAAATTTAAAAAAAAAATCGATTTTTTCAAACCACCCTATTAGATAGACATTTGCAAAGCTTTGGCACATCAGGAATCCTTTTGAAGTACGCCGTACTTTTGATGAATACTTTTTATGTTAAATAGTGCACGATGTGTTACGAATGAATGTTACGATCAATGCAATAAATTTTTCATGCAAAGTAATATTTGTTGATGTAATACTGTACGATAATGCAAAAGAGTTAGTGAGACTTATTTGATTAATATTGTGTTTTTTAGTACATTTATCTGATTTTTTTAGAGTGATTTTTTTTCTCAGTTTTTTAAAAGTATTATTTCTATCAAACAATATTGATGAATGTGCCAAAAACGAGCGTTGCCAAATATATCCATCGCTTTTGAAAAATAAAGCTTCCATTAACTTCATTATTTTTTTTATCATCCTTATTAAAACTAATTTTGTTAAAGCATTTATATAATCGCAACTTTCTCATGGTTTGATTGTTTTCCTCCGGTTCTTAGCAACTGCCACAGAATTTTTAAAAATTTTGCTAGATTCATCAGAGAAATATTTAAGTATCTTTCAAAACAATAACATAAAATACCATCAAAATCCAGCATCTATTTTGTCGTTCAATAAGCTGAAATTCTATTACACTCAAGTTTGTATCGTTTGTCAAAGGCCTGCGTTAGGAGCGTTAATTCACTAACGGTCCTTTTCAACCAAAACGGCATTGTTCAGTAGTTCGGGTCTCTGATGGAGGTTCCAGTCAAATAATTAACAATACGTAATCAATTGATAAGAATTTGAAAATTTTGAAGAAAAATATCGAACTCAGAACAAACTTTTGTAACATTGAGTAATGAAGTTCAGTCATTTAGGATTACTTGAACCACGTGGACTAATTTTGCATCCAATGCTGCACTCTACCACAAGTTTAATATAAAATTTCGTTTTTTTTTTTTTTTTTTTTTTTTTAAATTATTGTGAAATCAATTGCAACTGTATCGGTCTCCGGTGCGATATGCACAAAAAAGAACACAAATTAAGAAATGTCTCAAACAAAAAATTTCTCTTTGAAACGATAAAAATTGCAGCAAAGGTAGTATTTTGTTCTTTTTGACGATCATGGATGGCAGCGCAACGCCTTTTTCTGCTGTATCAGTTTCTTGTTCAAAACTCCAATTTTTGAGTTTAAAAAATTTTTAATGCGTTCTGAAACAGTCGACCAATTTTCTTCCTTTTCTCTGAAGTGTTCAATTACGTTTTTATAAAAGATTCAAATTCATTTTTGAAGGGACGTACACTTTTTTTTCTTGCTCTAGGTGAGTGGTGTCAACAAATGGGGACACCACCAACTGCGAAAAAAATCTTTAAAAAAACTTATGAAGTACTGCGAAATCTACATCTAGATAATCAATTACACCCAGGGGCGTGCACAAGGGGGAGGGGAGAAGAGATACCTGTTGGCCCGGGCACGAGCCTGAAAGGGGCCCAATTTAAAACTAGGAGTGAAATGTAGGGGTAAACCCTGGGGGCCCGGAAAAGTCATTTGTGACGGGCCCCAAAATTTCTGTGCACGTTCTGATTACACCCACTCATAATTTTTTTTTTTTTCACTTATCTTCAAAAATTTTAATGACTCGAGCCGGAAAAGGGTTTACAGCTAACTGTACCATCCAATCAGGTTTTAATTTGCATGGGAGCTCACAGGAGATCATCTCATGCACTTCTTTTCAATTTTACAAGAATTTTAATACTTCAGGTAAAATTCAGGCTATTTTAGCATTTAAATATGATTTGAAGCTCTTTTTTATGAGCTGCTGCTCTTCTTCTGTTAGAAAATAATCCCTGCAACTCCATTAAAATATGATCTGAAGCTCTTTTTTATGAGTTGGAGCTCTTCTTCTGTTAGAAAATAATCCCTGCAACTCCATTAAAATATGATCTGAAGCTCTTTTTTATGAGCTGCTGCTCTTCTTCTGTTAGAAAATAATCCCTGCAACTCCAACAATTGTTGACTGCACATGTGTTTGGAAGTCACTCTCGCAAGCTTGTTTAAAATTTCTCATTCTGCGTTTCAATGATCTGTGCCACATTACACAAGACGGAAATTTTGTGATGCTGTGAAGTAAAAACAGCTAGTTTTCAAACATTTAGAAATTTATTTTTGATGCTCAAAGTAGAATTATTTTATTACGATAACTCATTCCAAATCTAGAGTCTTACACGGTTCAAAGCAAGCCTACCGGACAAGATCACTTCACTGCAAGAAAATTCCGAAATGTTACAGATTATTTTCGGGCAACGTTCCATGATTTCGCGATTGAGCACCAGTTTCCTGATAAAAACAAATATTTTGGGGGAAAGTATCCTAAATTGCTAAAAGTTTCATGAATACAGATTTCTCACCGTTGTGAAAAACATTTTTATCTACCTAATTAAAATGAATTCAGCTTCTTTATTGAGTGTAAATTTCATCTTCACCAACCGGCACTTCCTGATTGACTAAGCCCCAAACGGGGCAGAAATAGTCTCTGTGTCAGCAATTAAGCTGGTTTGTATTTGCTTTAGCTTCGGCCATATTTACTTTAGGAACTTTCCTGGCTAATTGGAAAGGTGCCATACTATTATTATAAACGGATCTATGCAAGTATTCTCTGAAAGTTACCTGATTTATTTCACAAACGAGACTAGCTTTTGTTGAGAAAGTGGCGGAGTTCAAAAAGATTCCAGGTTAATTTCAGGATGGTTAATGACTTTTAATGGTAAACTTTTCTTTCTTTTTCTGCCAGATATTTTATTGGCAGAAATTAGGCAGACTAGCTGCCCATTATTTTCCAGGAACGTTTGGGAAAGTTTTAAATTACTAAGTTCAGGGATTTTTCTTCCGTTTTTTGGAAATAGAAGCAATAACACTTAGAAAATATGAGTGGGGCAATTAATAACAGCTAACTAGTGGATTAAATTACCCGCAATGACTTTATTGTGTGTAAAGGAGTACAGACGTAGAATCGTTTTTGAAAATAGGGTATATTTCAAAAGTAAGAACTCGTTTCAATTCTAAGCCAAATTGTCTCGGAGCCATTTTGAGTAAATGATGTTCTTAAAAATAAGCGATTTTGTCTCAATTTTAGGAAATCTGTTTTAGCAGTGTGGCAGGGAAACGGAGGAGGCATGAACCGTGTGAAAGTGTGCATCGAACGGGCAAACGCAAATCAGTCGCCGTTTACTCCACTCGCTCTGAAAAGATGACAATCCAATTGTTGTTGTTCTCCTTTTTATTGTACGTGACTCTTCCGAGGCGTCGGCCTCTTTCTGTGTCGGTCTGGCTCTTTGTACAGACATTATATGTGTACATACAGATATATTTGAAACAAGTATATGTGTATAAATATCAATACACTTCAATGTGTGTCTATGCAAATAAAACTCGAGTCAAACATGTTCTCTGTCTATCTTCTTTTTCCCACTAACAACTATTCGTCTGCACACTGTTATCCTGGGCATCCTAATGGTAGGTCACGGGATTTCACTGTGACTTTTAAAAAATTTCCTTAAGGGGGGGGGGGTAACCAGTTTAGGAGGCCGAAGTTTTAGTGTTTTCGTGATTTTTTTTTTTTTTACAGGAAAGAAATATTCATAATTTTTATTAAACTTGGAGGATATTTTGTTCTTCTGTTAAAGTACATCTTGTAATTTTTTGAGGTTATTTCCACCAGAATTAGTGGAGTTAGAAGCTGCTGTTCATGTAGGGTCGCCCTCAGAGCTTGTTGCTGGTGTGCATTACCGAAACCACAATTTTTGCCTGTAATCATTACAATTTTTCTTTCTCGTAAACAACATATTTCCCTAGAATATGAAACTAATTGTGATCAAAAAAGTTGAAAATTGCACGTTAATAAACGATTAGTCAAACATTCTTTGAGCCAGAATGCACACCAGTTGAAAAATAAGTTGGTTCGAGAAAAACGCTTTTGCAAAAAAACTGCTGTGAACGTTTTCGGATTCGGAACTAATCAGAATTTTTCACTCAAAGTTTGGTAACATGGTCTGGAATAGTTTTACTAATTTACTAACATTTAGTAACATGAAAAAGTAGATTTTTTGACCGGTCTAAACTGGTTCCCCCTCTTAATTGGCAACTTTTGTCTGACGGTTCGGCAAAATTTGGAGTTCTATTCAACAAAATTACCATCATTCTGCAAAATTTGGAGTTCCATTCGACAAATTGTGAATTTGCACTCTCCCAAAATTTAACTTCGGGAAGCCCCTGTCGGTAACACACTCAACACTAGGGCTGCCAATTGGAGTTTCCGCTAAACCCAAGATTCAACTCATAAAATTCCGAAGAAGAAAAATTAAGATAATAAAGCAAATAACTCTTAAAATGTATTCACTTTTTGTAATTGTTACTTTTGCAGCTGGCTGATTATTAATCGTAAAGTTGATACAGTTAAAAATATGATAATAAGAACTGAAATTGATCATTCAGTAGTATTTTTTTGATTCAATTTCTTTAAAAGTGGTGGAAAAATTGTTCGTTACAAAACGAAAAAGAAAATTATTAATGTTTTGCTACACTGTAAAAAAATTCCGAAACGTTACTGGTTATGTCCACGGAACGTCTCGGGATTTCACACGTTTTCACCTATTTCCCCGTAAAAACAAGTATCTTCACAAAAAAGTTTCCTGAATCGCTACAAGTTGCACGCGTGCTTACTTTTTACTGTTGTGGAAAATATTTTTAGCAACCAGTTTAAAGATTGAATGAGCGTGTTTATTAAGTGTATCGGCCTATGGTTGCTTAAGGCCTGACCAATTTAAATGACTAAGCTCTTAAAGATGAGCGAAAAAGTCAATAGATGGCTACAGCTTTGCAAGGCAGGAACTGTAGGCAAGAGATATGGCTGGTTCCTTCTTGCATAGCTTTGGCCGTGGTCGCTCTGATTTCTATGGAGCCTTCTTGGTTAATCCGGAAGGTTCTAAACACTAAACCTACTTAATTTTGCGAGAAGGTTCTAGAGACATGACTGGCTTTAACAGGGGAGATTTTGCACTTCTTCAGAAAGTTTCAAGGTTAATTTCAGAAAGGTTCCTGAGTTTTAGCGGAAAACGTTCCTGATTTTTCCAAGATATGTTACTGGAAGAAATTGGGCACATCAACTGCCTATTATTTTCCAGGAACGTTTCTGAATTGTTTTTACAGTGTACAGTTATAGGATTGTATAAGACGGCAGAGGAAGGATTTACAACACAAGGAGAGAAATTATATCTAGGGTTAGAGAGGGGTTTTTTCTTCTATTTTCGTTCCAGCGCAATGTTTTTACATCGTCACAACATGATTTGAATGAGAAAACATAAAACATACAACATCTAGTTTGCTCATAAAGGTTAGGATCTGGTGAGGGAATGTGGTCAATGAGTTAAAGTGGCCATACATCAAATTAATGGCTGTAACTTGGAAATAAATGTTCGTATCAAGGCAAAAATTTTATTTTAGAGCTTAGCAATTAGGACCTACATTTTGAGTTAAAAAATTTAAACTGGCAAAATTGTATTTAGTGAAAAAATTCGCTCTGTATGCACATGAAACATTTTAAAATCTGATCAACTCTCTGGGAATTTTTGTTTCTTGTTGCGCAAGAAGTTTCCTACATGTCTCAAGTACACTTACTCATTAGCAGCTTGCTGTATTCATTTTATGTAATACTAGCTGTGCCTGGCTTTGCACGATCTACATCAAAGACGCAACTTGGGACAAGTGCCGCATGTTAAGCAATCAGGCAAAAAAGAAGGAAACTTTCCCACCAGTATGTAGAAAAGAACAATTTTATGACACAAATTTAAATGTAGACTTCTTTGGATTTTTTTTTTTTTTTTATCACAAATTTTTGTCATTTTTAGTCACGATCTTTCCACGTTGACTTCAGCATGCACTGAATTAAGTTCTGAATGTTTCAGAAGAATATTCAAAGTCTAAGAATAAAAGTAATTCTAAACTAAGTGCAAAGCTATTCGCAACTCCAATAAACTATAGGGGGCGCTGCAGCCACTGTCTAATGGCAGATGAAAAAGGTAAAACAAACAAATGCCCTAACTTATAACTTGCTTTGACGCTTAGTGAATGACAGTAATTTTTCATCGTGTTTGTGGGAAACTTTCTTTTCTATTCTTCTGAAATTACATTGCATCACAAACTGTTTGAAGCCTGTAATTTACCCCCAAAGAAAACGCGTGGAGTGGAATGTTTTACCCTTTTCTTTAGCATTGTTAATCACCGCAAGGTACGAGTTCTGGAGTTGCGAATTAAAACAGGAAGAAAGCGCAGACGATATATTAAAAAAAAAAGCATGAAAACTAAACATATTCTTTTTGTATATCTAAAAAGAAGTTTTCACTTATTTTTCCACAAATAACTATAATTACGAAATAGACGATATTTTATTCAACGTGTTCTCTTCGAATAAAAGTCTTTTTTTCGGAGAGAGTCTTTAAATCTCTCTCTCTTTTTTTTTTTTTTTTGAATTCTTCATACCATTATTTATTACTTTTCACGAAAATATCTTCTGCTTCGAGTATGAAATCAACTTAAAAAGAAAAATTAGGGGGTGTTCTAATTATCCCTTGAACCTCGGGTAAAAGTCGCATTGGGCAGCCTTTTATGTGCTTTTAACATGCTGCAAGAATCGAACAAATATGACTTTTTTTCAATGAGATACTCGTAAATTTATAATTATCATTAAAATTGTAGTAAAAATCATGGAATGCTATTTTTCTAAACGAAAGTACCCTATGTTCACCCCGGCACTCCTGACAATGTGTACACAAAATTTCATGATGATCGATTGAGCAGTAGAGGCGTGAAAGCATTACAAACAAATAAACAAACAAACCCACTTTCGCATTTATAATATTAGTAAGGCCAACGCAGACGGTAAAGAAAGTAAATTAAAAAAAAAATAAAAATTTATTTAAATTTTGACCTCTTGAATTCAAATTATGTTTTTCGCAATCACGAGTGTGTGTATGTAGGAGTGTTTACGTGTGGGGGGGTATGTTTGTTTGTGTGTAGGGGTATGTGTATATGTGTGTAGGCATGTGTGTTTGTGTCTGTGTGCAGGTATGAGTGTGTGGGTAGTTGTGTGTATGAATGTGTGTGGGGGGGAGGATGTGTATGTGTGTGTAGGCATATGTGTTTGTGTCTGCGTGCAGGCATGAGTGTGTGTGTATGTATTTGTGTGTGTATGTGTTTGTGTATGTGTGTAGGTGTATGTGTGTGTGTATGTGTGTGTGTACGTGCGTGTATGTATGCGCGTAAGTGTAGGATATGGACGCAACCTGGAGACGGTTTTCTCTATAGGAGCAGCATCGTGAGGCGACCGGCCGACGTGGTGCTGCAGAGGGTGCTGGTGGGAAAATAAAATGATAGGACGCCAAAATAGTCAAATGAAAGCAATAAGCAATCGTAATTGCTCAACAAGAAATATAAACATTACCGAGGAACAGCAGACGATAAACTTACAAAAAAAAGTATCTACATACTGAGCTGCTTTTCTTATGTCACATTGCACTTGTTGTTGTTCTTGTTGTATGTCAGTAGGCTGACAATTTGGGGTGCGCTGCTTCATTTTCTTCAACTGCACCGTAATTTGGTGTGAAGTCCGACTTCCACAGTACACACCTGCCATAAGGACCCGTTTATAGGGTAGGCAATCTCATGCCCGAGCCAAGATTCGAAGCCGGGACCTTCACGCCGCAGTCAGACTCCTCTGACCAATAGATAGGACGAGCGGCCACAATGCGCTTGAAGCGATCTTATAATTTAAGGAAGGTGGAGCTACGTATACTAAAGATTGTTTTCACTAAAAACGGGGAACGAATGACACAGAAATTTGTTTCGAAAGAAACTATTTACTAACAATAACTGAAAGAACATTTATTTAGAGAAGCCTACTTCTGTTCGTGTATTAGCATGTAACTTAATCAATAGAGAAAAATTTTTTTGAGGTAGAATGCATGAAGGATGTACATGTGTATCACCTGAAAACAGAAATATTGTGGAACTAATCAAGCATTTTGCTGATATGAAATGAGAATAATTTCTTTTAATGTTAAAATGGTTTCTACTTATTTTATCGGTTTTTTTTTTTCTTTTTTTGACTAACTAATTGTTTTTAAGTACATAAATACATATACTTATGTATTCAGATTTTTCATTAGTTTTATTACATTGTGTTTATTTATTCCATTCTATTATATCTATTTATTTATAAAATTTTTATCAGTTTGTAACTTACAGGTATGGCTCCTCTTTGGATAAGAAAACAGTAAAACAGGACTTCTTTTCTATGTCTTTGGATGCTTTAATTTTAATTTGTTTATTTGCAATTTCTTTCCTTCTTATTTTAATTCATCTATTAGTTTTCAGCTTATTATTATTTTTTAAAAAAAATTATCTATTGGGGTTTTTTTTTTTTTTTTTTTTTTTTTTAAGGAGTCACTACACGTTTACTTCTGTTCGTACAGCGAAAAGACCTGGTGACGCACAGTGGAGTATTTGACTGAAAATCCTGGCCAAAAGTCTAAAATTAAAAATTTACCCGATTTTTATGAACATTTATTCTATGATAGTTGACTAACTGGTGCATCGATCGGCACCTGTTTTGTAAACTTGAGTCACGTACAATTGCTCATAGCCTCAGTAAAAGATGAGATTTCTATAAGAATTTTCGCTTTTTTGTTACGTTTCAGCCGAATTATTACGTTTCAATTTAGATTTTTTTGTGGCTTTCTAAATGAATGGAATTGAACCAAACCAATTTTACGGTATAAAGAAATGTCAGGGCTTAGTGCTAATTATAAATCAAAATAAAAATTTTTATTTTCTTTTTGTGAAAAAAAATAAAGAAAACTTGGTACGTGAGATTTTTTAAGGCTTTTCGCCTTAATTTATAACTAGAGAAAGCTTTTTAAATGGGTGTCGGGCTTGGTCGGGCTGTTTTGAAAGTTGCATCGTATTTGGCAAAGTCTCTAGTACTAATTTTAGCAAAAAAAATCTTCCGCCTACAACTGCCCTTTTTTTAAATGATTTTTTTTAAAAAAAGTGCATAATCCGATCTTTTTGTGACAAGTCATGATTTTAAACTGAATTTACCTACAAAGATTTAATAAATTTGTAAAAAGTTATCATGAGTACTACTGAATGAAAAGATCGACATATTTGAGCGCACAAACAACAATAAAATTTCAGACACGAGTTTCAGGGCTACGAGAAACCGCTTCATCAATGTATAAAGATGTAAGCTATGGAATGAGAATCATCCAATTAATTTCGAAACGTTTACCTATATGCATCGCTAAAGAGATTTATTGCACCCCTAAAACATGTGTTTGCGTTCAATTATGTTAATTTTCTCATGTACGTTAATGAGTTAATAAATTAAATTATTTTGTGATCTCGCTAAGAAAATTTGTTCTTCCTTAAAATTGAGATAGATTTTAGATAAAATAAATAAATATTTAAATTTTTTCAGATCATTGCTGCAAATAATGTCCCGGGGGGGGGTCTTTTCCCCCTTATGCGTAGCAAAAGGGGGGAAATACCTCTCCCCCCCCCCACCTCCTAGCTTTAGGAGACAATTGTAATTGTCTCCTAACGCTAGCGAGCTATCCACATTTAAGACATTTTACCTTCTCATTGTGAAATTGAAGTTATATAAAATTTTAGTTCCTAGTTTTTGTTCGCACAATTTTTAGCGGAACACAACATCACGCTATGTAAAACTAAGGATCGACCAAGGTACGAGTAAAATATATACAATTCAAAAACAAAGAGCTTTTGAATATCCATTTTCGAGTGTTTTTACAGTTATAACATCCTAGTTCATTTATTTATTTTTTTTACAATAGAAAAAAGGTTCTTCGTAACCCCGAAACCCTTGTCTTTAATTCTTTTTGTGCATGATTAACTCAGGGTTTTAATGATTGAAACCGAACGAAAAGAATAAAATTGATTATTTTTTTGGTTTCAAATTAGTGTTTTGTACAGAATACTAGGATTTTTTAGCCTCTTTTTGCTTTTTTTTTCCTCGAACAGTGCACTTAAATTAATTACATATTTTCAAAGGAAAACAGCCATTCGCATGGAACATGTTTACTTATCACTTGTCTAAGCGTTATTGGCAAAGAGCCAACCGTGGCATCCATTTCGGATCGAGTGAAAATTTTTGAAAATTTTTATTTCAACTCATTGAAAAAAAATTCATTATAAATCAGTGAAACAACGTAACTTCACCGTTTTTGCTGTAAATGAAGGCAAGGTGTTTATATTATTTCCTTAAAAAGTTTCAGAGCCATAACATTATTAGAATATTGGATGCAGGAATTTTAGTTTACAATGATTGAATAATTGAAAAAGTCGAAAAAGTGACCTTCCTTTGTAAATTCTTAGAAATTCGGTTAATTACGTTAGAACTTCAAACAAACCATATTCTTGAAGAAAACTATTTTTCCTATCTAGTGATGCATTGGGTTTTTTCTACGTTTACTAGGATCGTTTTTACAGTCGTAAACTTGCAAAAGTCTAAACCGTGGATAAAATATTAAATATTTCATTCTCTAATTCAAATTTAAAAAATCTAGTTTCAAATTGTAATACCAGACCTTTCAGACAACTTGTATAACAAGTTTCGTGTCTATAAGTGGGATAGCTTCGCCGTACAGCGCACAAACGCACACAAGGGTGTCGCCTTCAGAAGAGTGAAAATTTCAATTTAGTTTTGGCCAGGATTTTCAGTCAAATACTCCACTGTGTGACGGTAAATAAATATTTTTTTCTTTAGTATTTTCCTTTTCTTTATTCCTAAACCGACACAAAACAGTTTTTTTTTCCCTTAATTTTCAACGGAAAAAAAATAGGTACAGAAAGCGATGAAGCGTAGAGTTAAACTTGATATGTATACAATTTGTTAGTTTCCGTTTTATTTGGGAAAATAAGTACATTTTCCAAGCTGTAACGAAAACTGATTCTTATGTGTATTTGCAACTATTGTTTTTCAAGATTTTAATGAACAAATTCAGAAAATACCAATGTTTTAAAACAATATCTAAAAAGACTTTCTACACTTCCAAGATTACGAACCAAATTTCGGTTTCGATGATTCTTTGTGATGAGGACAAATAGAATTTACAGGTATTTAGCAATTAAAAAAAAATAACGAAAAACCGCTTTCTATAAGTGATTAAAATTTTAGCTCGCGTATCCCTTTGAAGATGGCGCCACAAGCGCCGAATTATCCGCAGTGCTTGAAGAGATCAAGACAAGGAAGAAACTCGTCCTATATTTGGGTTTTTAACGCTTGATTGGCGAATTTTTCAATGACTCGAGGAAAAAAAACTCTGATAGTTGAATTAAAGAGGTACGGTGCATAACAAGGCGGAAACAGAAAGCATTGACTGAATCTTTCATAAGTCCCTCCACTGATTCTTCCCTTAATCCAATAAAAGCTAGTTTTTGTCATGTAATTATACTCGACATGCATAAGTTCACATCTTTTTGAGTTGAAAAAAGGGCTTTGAAGTTCCCCAGACATACCTGACTAAAATTTTTTGCAAATTTGTGCAATTATAAACCTTTGTTTAAAAACCTTTTTCTTCATCTGCATGCCAATTTTTACCTCAATATTTTTTTTGCTTTTTATTCCTATTTGAGTAATTTTAAGGGACATAAATGAAGTCGCACAAGAGAGATAGATAGATTAAAGTTTGATTCAGACTCATAAAATAAGAACAGGTACTTCTTCAGCTTTTTCAAGGACCAGTGTTAAAAAAAGAATCATAATGATTACATGGGAGGCCGTACAAATAACATTTCGTTCAAAGAACATAAACAATTTAAAAGAATTACAGTGCAAAAGACTTATGAAGTTCGAAAATACAGTAGAGTTTTGAAAATCCGAGGTAATTGGGGCTCGGATTACTGAAAATTTGGATTATCCGAATACTTCTTCCAGGGTAAAAATTAAAACTATTTGGACGACATAAGGAGAACTAACTTTCCTTGTATAAAAAAGTATTGTCTTCACAAAAAATGCATCACGCAAATTTGACCATTAACTTCCCTTTTAATTCCGTACATACAAACGCCGACTTTAGTTTTTCACGATGTTCGTCCGAATTTATGTGTGCAAATTTGTAAGAAATCAAAACATGCATTTTGGATGTGATCCGAATCGGTTTCGATCAGTTTTGTCGAGATGTCTGTGTTGATAAGCGGTTGTGTGTATGTATCTTGGGTAACACAAAAATGTTTAGTTGAAAGGTTTAAACTTCGTATATGCAACTCATTTGGCTGCAACTTGTGAACCTATTTTTTTTTTATCATTGCAATTGTATTTTTATTCCAAAAGGAATATATTATCTCTAAACATCTCTTAATCTTTTGCTTGAAGAGTGAAGGAATATTTTGCGCCATTCAGGGTGTGTTGCTAAAACCAATATCTCATTGTATTTTTATTATTTACTTTATGTAGGTAATAAGTTTTACAGTTGCAAAAGATTTCCATTTTCAGATTTTATTGAAAATCATTTTTTTAGCTGCTTTCATATGCATAAATTACTCTATTAGAATTCGCATTTATGTTAAAACCAATGCCTCTAGGGGGTGTTTTCACCCCCCTCTCTTTCGCTGCGCCACTGTGCACATGGAATCAACGTTCCTATTTTCATACATGGTTTTTCAATCTTTTACGCTCTTCGCTCCTGTTTGAACACTAACAAGAGGCCACGCTCTTCACCCCCGCGTCCGCTATTTGTGGTTAGTACAAGTAGTACAATAGGAAATTGAAGCTGAAGTTAGCTGTTAAATAAACATCTAGTTAATTTCACACACAAAATTTAACAATGCTACACAAAATTTTATTTTGATCACAGTGTTTTTAGAACATATGAAATCTAAAAAGTAGTACTGGTTCGAATTTAAAAAAAATCTTTTTGCGTTGAATAGTACATTTATGGAGAAAGGCAACAGACTACTTTTTTGAAAATCAGATTGACCGAAATATTTGTAATGGCAAATTAAATGTTTAATTAATTGTTTAGTTCTAGGTGTTTAGTTCTAATTTAGGATTTTTCTTTTTGGTTTTGTTTTCCTTATTTCGTTTGTTTTTGTTCTTATAGCTGAAGATAGTTACTTATCTAAGTAAATAATTTGATTTGTCATATTATTCAATTGTGATTGTTCTTTTTAACGTTTTTATTGTTGTATTGCTTATTTGGCGAAGCATTTTAAATTGCAGAAAAAGACCATTTCACTCGATAAAGGGAAGTGTTACGGTAACGTAGTTTCTTGGCGCGTTAAGCGATCAACTATACAGTTGAAGGATTTTTTTTTTTTTTTGTATTCTCAAAGCTACTGTTAATCTTTTTATGTGTTTTGGCGATTAGGTTGAAATTTCAAAGATACTTTAATAGGTTTTTAAAAAGGTTTATATGCATTTTAGTTGAAGAAAAATTATAATTTGACTTCAGAAGGGGAGGGGGGATTTTTTTTTGTTCAACAAACGTCCTTTAAATTCTTAGCACCGGGCATAGCCGTGTGGGTATTGCTAGTTTATAGTGATAACTTAACACCCTTTCTGATTTCCCTGGAAAGCTCATCAGACAAATATGACCGAAACTAAGGAATTGCTAGCAAATAACGAGCAGTTATTTGCCTAAAACTATTGCACAGCTAACACATCCATTTCGCAGTGTCAAGGATCCGCTAATCCAGAGTTTCCCAAACTGTGGTTCCGTGGACCCCCGGGGGACCGCGGTGCTGTGCAACTAAAACGTTAAATATAATTGAGATTGAAGAACGAATAACGATATTGTAGTTCAAAAAGAAAGCATATTTATGAGGAATAAAAAAGTTTTTGATTAAATACATGCAGGACGCAGCAGCCCCCCCCCCCCTATCCTCTTGAAAGTATTTTCCGGGGACTAGTGACCGATAGCGAGTAGAGGGGGGGGGGGTTGGTTCTGTATATTTGGGACAAACGTAACCTGGCAGCATTGTGAAGGCTACGCAGATCCTAATCATCAACCCTAATCCTCTGCTAGAGGTTCGCCCGAACCATAGTCAATAATTAAGATCCTAATACGCCGTTAACGCACTTAAACTAGGCTAACAGTCAAAAAATCAGTAATCCAACGTCAGAAAGCACAAATATTGCAAAATATTGCAGACACGTGTTTCGGTGTTACAAGGAACACCTTTTTCAATGCTTCTGGATGAAAAGTCTTTCTCGGATGACTTTTCATCCAGAAGCTCACATTTCTTTGCATTGAAAAAGGTGTTCCTTGTAACACCGAAACACGTGTCTGCAATATTTTGCAATATTTGTGCTTTCTGACGTTGGATTACTGATTTTTTGAATTTTCAGCACAAAGGTATTTATTTGTTATTATAGGCTAACAGTGTTTTGTTCACTAGACACTAACTTCAAAACTTCATTTTTATTAGTAAACTTGTAGAAATTTGGTGATAACATTTTTTATTCCTAATTGAATTTCAAATAGAATTTTACTTCCATAACTCAAAATAATAATCTAAGAAATGAAAACCAGACAAGAGCACTGAAAAAATATACAAAAAAAAATGACAAAGAGTATTAAAGGAAAAAAACGGAGAAATATATTAGAAAAAAATAGATTTAACACAGTGTCAAATCGATTTTTTTTTTTTTTTTTTTTTGCTCGCCGGAGGGGAGTGGTAGGGGGGGTTCCGCGAAGTTTGTAGTTTTTCCGGAGGAGGTCCGCGGAGGTCTGAAGTTTGGGAACCTCTGCGCTAATCTAAAACGGCCGTAACTAAGATGAAGGCAAAACACTTAATGAAGAAGTTGAATATATGTATACATTGGTAGCTAAAAATATTTCTCATAAAAGTGAGAATTCTTCGCTTATAGCGATTCAGGAAACGTTTTCGCAAAGATACTTGTTTTTCACCGGAAACTAGTGGACACTCGTGAAATCTTGCAACATTGCCTGGAAATAATCAGTGACGTTTCGGAATTTTCTTACAGCGAAATCTTGAAACTTCCAAATGAGTATTTTGACGAAATCAGCCTCTTTGTCAGGCCCGTTGTTCCTTTTTTTTTTTTTTTTTTTTTTTTTTTTTTTTTTTTTTTTTTTGAGGGCGGCGGATGGAGAGGCAAGGGATAATCATCGCATTTTACATCGAAATATAAAAAAAAACACTCACATACATAGAATGAACTGACCTGTAAATTAACACAGCCGTAAATGAACAGCTCGTATCAAAAATAAATAAATTCTATTGGCATTATTAATACTAGGACAGCATACTAAAAATGTAGTATGTTTAAAATACCCTTTATTTTTCTCTCTTTAAGCACCTTTTTAAATACTCAAGTGGGCATTTGAAAAGAAGGAAAAAAAAACATTTTTTTTAAAGACTTTGTGATTGTGTGATTCGAAAATATCACGTTTTTTGGATTTTTCGTTTACCCAGGGAATTAGCAGAACGCAATTACCAAAGGGAACGCAATTACCTTTACCCAGATACATTTCATTTGCAAATTGTTCATAGTGTTACTGTATTTAAAAAAAATTACAGTGAATTTTTCGGACAATAAATTTCATTTTTTTCCTGCCATAAAGCATACGATGCATCAACAAAAAATATAAATAATTTGAAAATTGGGATTTTTCGTTTATCCAGGGAATCAGCAGAACACAATTACCAAAGAGATTCACCTTTACCCAGATACATTTCATTTGCAAATTGTTCATTAGGGGATTCATAGTTCCATGTTTCTTAAAGGGTTAAATGCCATTGCTAAAGAACGTGTTTTCATCATTAACTCCACTGGCAGCTTCGATCCGTTTCCGTTGCTATGAGCCTATTGGCGATGCAAAGCGAGTTGGCGCGCTCGTACTCCCTCCATTCGGATGCGGCAACCCTGGCGGGTCAGGAGGGTGGTCCCGTTCTCTTTCCGTCATCCTCTGCATCCCGATCGTCTGCGCATAGGGATGAGCAGGTACCCGATCCTCCTCATCCCCGATCTTCACGTATCCGCGGAACGGATGGCCAAGAGAGTAAGTCTTTTCCAGATATTATTTCCAAATACCGAACCCAGTCTCTGTGTTTGATGCACTCACTGCAGCAAACATTTTGGCGTGGAGGTATTTACATATTTGTCGAGATCGGGCAGAGCTCGCCAAATGCGAGTCGAGTAAACATATTAAATGCCATCGTATAACTTGAGGGGTTTTTTTTTCCCTTTGAAACAGATTGTGGCCTTGAACTGAGACACCTACACCGAAACATCTCCTCAAGTTCAATTTTTGCTGTATTCGGCAAAGGAGCGTGTCTTGCCTCTGTTATTTGCAAACAACTGGCGTTTACGTTTGCACTGCATCGCTTAACTCATCAGTCTTAATTGGTTTAAAAAATATCCAAACTTCCGATGGTTTTTCTTTTGTTGTTTTTTAACTGAAACGTTTTTCTAGAACAAAATTATGACAACTGCATTAATGCCTCCGTAATTTCAAATGAATGTTCTAATTTTGAAAAAACGGAAAACGTATTATTTGTGTTGTTTATGTATTTGCCACCAAGGCTTAAGTTGCATGATTGTTCAACTCTTGAGCTTCATTTTTTGGTGGTTGCTTTTATATAAAATCAGGGGTCGATTTAGATGCAAATCATGTTCACTTTGCGGCTCCTTCACAAAATTCTATATCGTAAAATAGGCCGTTTCACAAAATTCCATATCATAAAATTATGCCTTTCACAAAGTTTCGTTTGTAAAAAGTTTTCTCACCACTTTTAAGCTCAATCAATTCATTTGACATCACATTGTTACAAATTATTAAAACATTATTAAAATCAAATTATGACTGCGCCAAACATTCACATGTTTGGCGCAGAGCCTATTAAGGCTCTTGTGCCAATAAATTCAATAGAACCAACCAATCAATTCATCTAAAAACAAAATATCAGTTTAAAAATAATTGCAAGATGTAACAAGATTTTGCTCTAAAAATAAAATGTATAAAAGAAAAATAAACAACAAAATATAGTTCTTTTTACAAAATATAGTTTTTTTAATGACTTTTAAGCTTAAGCAATACATCTAAAAGCAAAATATCAGTTAAAAAAAACCTCTAGCTTTCAAATAATTCCCAGTAAAGAAATTCAGGCCGAAGGAATTTCAGATTCTATTTGTGATAGATAAACATGCTGCGCAAGATATGACAGGATTTTGTTCAAAATAAAGGTATAAAAGAAAAATGAACAACAAAATATAGGTTTTTTTTTTTTTTTTTTTTTTTTTTTTTTTTTTTTTTGCGACTTTTAAGCTTAATCACTTCATCTAAAAAAAACGAAATATCAATTTTTAAAAAAAACTCTAGCTTTTGAATCATTCTCAGTAAAGTAATTTAGGCCAATGGGATTTCAGATTTTGTAATAGCTAAAGATGCTGTGCAAGATATAACAGGATTTTGCTTCAAAAAAATGTATAATAGAAAAATTAACAAAATATAGTTAATTTTTAACGACGTTTAAGCTTAATCAATTCATCTGAAAGCAAAAATATCAGTAAATAAAACCTCTAGCTTTCAAATAATTCCCAATAAAGAAATTTAGGACAAAGGAATTTCAGATTCTATTTGTGATAGATAAATATGCTGCGCAAGATATGAGAGGATTTTGTTCAAAAAAAAAAAAAGGATAAAAGAAAAATATAGTTCTTTTTTTTTTACAAAATATTTTTTTTTTACAAAAAGTAGTTTTTTTTTACTACATTTAAGCTCAATCAATTCATCTAAAAAATAAAAAAAAAACCTCTAGCTTTGAAATCATTCTCAGTAGAGTAATTTAGGCCAATGGGATTTCAGATTGTATTTGTGATAGCTAAACATGCTGTGCAAGATATGAGAGGATTTTGTTTCAAAAAAAAAAGAAAGAAAGAAAAAAAAAAATGCATAAAAGAGAAGTGACGAACAAAAAGCCACAAAATGCGGACCTAAAAATAAGAACCTAGATGTGTCTCTGAAAATGGAATTTGAGCTTATTTCAGGCAATTTACGTGAAAATATGTGTCCATAGGATTTTTAGCTCCTACACTTTTTCTGTTAGAAGTTGAACCATGGTTGTGACAGACAGTTAGGAAAAACAATTCAAATCTTGTGACTTTCCAAAACTGTTCATTTTTTCTATCATTCCCAGGGAGTGTTTTTAGCCTACTTTCCCAGTAAAAGTCAGAAAAAGAAGAAAAAAGCATGAAAGAAGGCTTAATGCATCTTAAAAATATCGTGAAAAACAAAAAATAGTTAAAAATAAATAAAATAATTAAATAAATATTGAAAAATTAAAAATTGGAAAGTAGGGTATTGAGATGGGGAAAAATGTCTGTCGGTCTGTCTGTCTGTCGGTCTGTCTGTCTGTCGGTCTGTCTGTCTGTCGGTCTGTCTGTCTGTCTGTCTGTCGGTCTGTCTGTCTGTCCCCCCCTAATAACTTTTGAATGAATTGTCCGATTCGAACAAACTTTTTTTTGTTCGAAAGATCTCGGCGAGGACACCTCAATCCCATATTTCACTTTTTGATTTGAACTATTTTTTGTTCAATTTTGAACAGTTCAAAAAAACTTAACATTAGCGCCTACGGGGAAATTCAAAGCAATTCGAAACTGTGAGGCGAATTTGCTTCAAACAAACTTTGTAGGAAAAAGCTTTTGATAAAAAACTTGTATATAAGATATCTTTTTGATTTGAACAATTTTCCGTTCAATTTTGAACAGTTCAAATCCCTTAACATTAGCGCCTACGGGGAAACTGAAAGTCAATGTAGATTCCGTACTTGAAGGCGGATTTACTTCAAACAAACTTTGTTGGAAATAGCTCTTGACGACCTACTCCCGACTCCGACTCCGAGAATTTAGGGGGACCTGACACCGACTCTGACTCCTGTTCCCGACAATTAATCGGACTCCGACTCCCCGACTTCGACTCTGACTTCGTAGCTTTGGCAAACATTTATACACGGAGGACAAATGACTGACTCCGATTCTTGGATATTCGACTCCGACTCTTTTATCCCAAAATGAGATTGACTCCGACTCCGCTGCTGTGGTTTTAACTGTGAAATAATTATTGTTGATATGATTTGTTTTTATTTTCACGCTAAAGTTTTAATTTAGGTATTTAGTTTTCGGTGAATAAACTCGAAAAATATGCGCAGAAGATTTTTTTTTTTTTTTTTTGACAATGAAAATTATTTCTTTAAGTTGACATTTTATTGTTTTTTTTTTTTTTTTTTGGTAAGTGCATTAATTCGTTTAAAAAATTATTTTCGGCAACAGGGGAAAAAGAAACGATTTTTTTTTATATGATGTATTTATTTTAATGAACAAAAATGATTGAATATTATTTTTTCGTTTTGAAAGCTGTTAAAAAAATTTTTTAATGGAAAGAAGTGTATTAGCTGCTTTGTTTAAAAGGTGCTGCTATTTTATTTGTTCGTTTTTTTGAAGAAAAGTAAGGAATATTTTATTCCTAGAAATCAGCTTAAAATATTAAAAAAAATATGTTTGAAAAAATTTGCGATTTTAGCTATTTTTGAGAATATTGATCAGGTACTAGAAAGTAGTATGGGTATACGGGAAAGTAGGCTCGTCTAGTTCTAGACGGAACTTCTTGTTTACTGCATGAGGTTTAATACAAATTGTTTTTAATGTCACTAACGGACACTAATTCTGAAGAGGGGAGAAGTCATAAAATTCCTAACGTTATATAAACACCACATTAGGATTGATAATCAGTGTTGAAACCAAACGCTGTTCACGAGGGAGGGGGGGGGGATTATGAGCTTAAACTCTTGCCACAGCACTACATATTATGTTTTTCAAATTCGTAAATGCTTATAGTAAGATATTTGCTTTTTAGATTTGTTACGAGTGGGAAATTACAGATCAGACAAATACGTTTTGAACCTCAGTCAACTATACATTTATAAAAATTGAACATTTATCGTGCCAATGTACCAATGTTTTGTTTATTCTATCATCATCCATTAGTTAAAAAGATAATGACAATACAATAATCATAGTCACGATCAGAAATGTGTTATGCTCCTGCTTTTTGTGCGCAAAGTTTCGTTTTTGCGATTGCGATTACTGTGAAGGTTTAGTGGGGGAAAGTTAGGAGCGTGATTTTTGCTTCAACGATTTTTATTAGCTGTTCGCTTTATTATGATTGAATGTCAATAAAATTTGGCTTTTTAATTTCGGGTAGCATTTTTGCAACGATTTTTTCGAAACGAGTGTTAATTTTCACCCAGTCGGAAATATCTATATCTGCATTGCTATATCTTTGAATGCAGTCAGCCTTAGTTTTTTATTAGTCCCTGCTGTAAGTGGTCGCGCTTATTTACCATGCAGTCAAGATGTGGCTATTTATTGAAGTTTTATTGCATTAATATGACATAAATGCTATTTTTAAGAAAGGGGGAGACAAATTTCCCCATCTGGCGACTGTTTTGGAGACTATTTTAAATATTACAAACATTAAAGCACTTATTATTAGTAGCAAAACTTAGTGGTAGCCCTGACAAAGGATTTAGTTCATTGAAAATCCACTAAAGTGCAATTTGAGTCTAACTAGGCGATCAAAATCAACTTATTCCAACAGTTAAAGTTCAATAACTAAATTATCACGAATATTTTTAGAAATATCTCATATGAAGTCATATTACTTTAATCAAGACGATTTAGAAAAAAAAACCTTTTTCTCCTTTTTCGTGTATCATAACGGAGAAGCATTTGCTTATGCTGAAAATTGCCAGACTTGTAATTATACTGTTTCTGAGTGTCATCACCTAATTTACGTAAAGCAAAATTGTGTTGCAGTCTCTTAATATATTAGAAAAGGGGAGGTCACGGAAGGAGGTCACTCTGACCTCCCGAATATTTTTATCATTCATCAAATTATATCCTACATTTCGCCAAATTTAAAGGAAGTATTGCAATGTTGATTTTTATTTATTTATACATATTTTAAACTTTAATTTTATGATACCTAACTTCTCTTATTAGATGCAAGTTTGTGCGATTCTCATATTTTATCATTAAGCAAATTTCAAAGTTTCATTCAGGGATTCGCGAATTTCCCCCTTCTCAAAAACCTAGGTTCGTGATGCCCCTAGTTATAAAAAATATCATCCTGCAAATTAAAACTAATTTTATTTCTAAAACCTAGTTTACTAGGATCATTTTTCTGCTACATATTAAGGTACCTTCAAAACATCTTGTTTAAATTTAAGTAAATTTTGTTTTTCTTTGAAACCATAACATGCATACTCTTTTTGAAATCAATTTTTTTCTTTTTTTTAATTTTAAAACTTTGCCCACTTTTTTTTAAAAAAATAAGACATTTTTAATTTTGAAAAATCCCTAAGGGTTTTTTTTTGTTTTTGTTTTTGCACTTATCTAAAAAAAAGTTTTTTAACAAAACAAAGTAAATGATCATAATATAATCATCTCTAAAAATCTGTGCATTCACTTGCTTATTTATTTATTAGAAAATTTTCTGCAATTAATTATATAAAAAATCCCTTACTTTTTTATAAACAATTTTGTTTTTAACGGTATAACATGCACTAAATATTTGATTAATTTATAAAATTCTTATCCAATGCACAGTTTTATTAAATATATATCATCTTGAGTGCAAAAAGTATTACTTTAAAGCTGTATCTTTAATAGAAAAAAATCCTTAAGTATTCTAATAAAATGAAAACACAAAAAAACGATCATCGAGAAAAAACAATTTAAAGCTTTTCTTTTGCATAAGAATAACAAGCATGACCTAAAACCACTCATAACTTTTTACTTATTTGAACTAAAGCGATGAAACTTTTTCGCTGTGTTTGGAATAATTTTAAAATTTGAAATAAGCAATTTTTTTTTTCATCGTTTGGTAATCTTTGAGGTACCGTAAAGTGGGGCTACTTGAACTCATGAGAAAAAAAATGTTTAAAATCTGTCCTGATCCTATAAAACTCACAATGTATATACTAAAAACTTTCTCCATTAAAGGTAACAGTACTAGGTAAGGCTGGAGCATGAAACAAAATTTCTGCTATTCCCGCCTTTTTCTGATTGAGGTTATGTTGCAAGTTGTCTAAACAGTTGTCTGCAAACTTTCACATGCAAGTTCATGGAAACATCTGTTATCATCAAGGTCAAGATAGTTTTATGTTTGCATTCTATTTTTTAATTAAATAACATTGTTTTAAGGTTATAGCAATATAATTAACACAGTAACTAATATTAGTTAGTAAAAGTGCACTGGTTGCCTTAAAATGGGGTTATTGAACCCAGCGTTCAAACAGCCCCAAACCACATTGCATCACTAAATTATGTTATGTAAGGTTTGTAATCTTTTAAAATGAAGTGGTTAGTTACTATTTATACCCGTTTATTTGCAGACCTGGGGATAAAACAGGTTCGAAAGTAAAAGAGAACCCCTTGAAGTAGGAAATAATGGAGATTATTAAGAGGAAAAATTACAATTGTGTCCAGATTCAACGAACTCCGGAGAAATGTATTAGAGAGTGGCATCAGCCCATTTTGACTCGTATATCAACTCTAAAAAGGAAAAAGGTTTGCAATTCTTGCAAAGCCACGTAGTTCACAAACTGATTTTCGCCCTTTGGACGTCTTACCAGTCTGGACCGGTCGCAATCGAACTTAAGCCGATACACTTTATAAATACGCTTAGTTAATCTTTAAGCTGTGAGCTAAAACTATTTTTACAGCAGTGAGAAGTCTGAATTTGTGCGACTTGTAGCGATTCAGGAAACATTTTGACAAGGATACTTGATTTTTCCAGGAAATGGATAAAAACTACAGAAATCGCAAAACGTTACACGGAAATACTCAGTAACGTTTCGGAATTTTTTTACAGTGTATGGGTGCATAACTCACTTTTAACGAGCAAACCCCGCTTAAAGCGGGCAATACTTTTCTGATTTATAAAATTTCAATTGACTTCCAGCTGAGCTTACCCTATTTTGGTAACATTCCAAAGTCAACTACAGTTGGTAACAAATCATAAATCCTGACAAAAAGAGATGACAGCACTTTTATTAGTTTGTGGAGTAGAGAAACGTTTAAAAATTATACATGTGTTGTGTTTATATGTGCATTCCTCAAGACCAATAACACAAGAGACATTCAGACAGTTCAAAGCAATGTAACCAACTTCTTTAGTACTGTACAGTCAATAAAAAGAAGAAGAAAAAAAGCTTCTGTGATGAGTTTTTATGATTGCTTCACGAAATTGTTTTTACGTGCCCTCGGTTCTACCGAGCAAATATCGTCGTTCGTTCGCGATAGTGGTGGTCCCTTATAAGCGAGTTCGACTGTACTAGCCTCCTTTTTTACTTCCTATTTGGTCTATGTAACAGACACTGAACAAAGCAAAAGCTTCTGGAAGTGGCAAATACAACGACTTCAGAAGCAAGAAGTTTGCCGTAATCTATTTTTAAATATCAGTGACGCCTTTCATAAACTTTCACGCAAAAGGTTTGTTGTTCAAGTTAACAAAACTGAATGTCCCTCCTTATCTCGTAACTTTCTTTTGTAGAAAAAAAGATCATTCGAAGGCATAACTAAAGGCAGTTTTCCTGAAAATTGAATATGCAGGGTGTCTGTTAAGTCTTGCTCTGGTAAATAAAATTAAGTTAAAAAAACTATTTAAGATTTATACATAATTCCTTGCTTTATTTCGATATTTATCTCAGCCAGTTTTTTCCTCATTGATACAATCTTTACTAATAATTAAGCTGAAAGTTTGTATGTCTGTTTGAATACCTGTCTGTTGCGCGCATAGCGCCTAGATCGCTCATCCGATTTTCATGAAATTTGACACAGAATTAGCTCGTAGCATAGAGGAATGAAACGATTTTGAATGAGGAATGAAACGAAACCTCTCGAAACGATTTTTCGAAAATTGGATTTTGTTCTTTTTCTATTCCAATTTTTAGCCCATCTTACCCAGCGAATTGACATAACATGGACGAGTAAATTACCATAACTTGGACGAACAAATTACCATAATGTGAGTGAGCAAATTAACATAGAATATTGGCGAGAAATTCAACATCCATTATTTGTAAATATGCAGGTGAACCAAATGACCTTTCAATTTTCTACTACGGGCAAAGCCGTGCGGGACCTCTAGTACTAAATTAAGGCATGTGGGTGGAGCTAACATCGAAAACTGAAAATGCCGTCTATGAAAGGAAAAGAAACTCTCAGGGCCGCCGCGAGGGTGATTTTGAGGGTAAAAATCCCCAGTATCTTTGATTTTAACATATATCGTCATTCTGGTGTGACTGTTTATAAGGACTGTTGTGACCAAACCCTCACCCCAGGGTTGGGTTTTGGACTGTCCAAAACTGGTTTAGGACAGGACAGGTGGTTTTTACCGTCCAAAACTGTCTAAAACTGTCCAAAAGTGTCTGAAACTGTCTTAAACTGTCCAAAACAATGCTAAAGCTAAAGGGTCATAATCTAATCAATTAGTATTTACAGCAATATTCATGAAGCAAAAATGTATTTATTAATGAGATTTAATTAATGAGTATTTGATAATATTTTTCTCCAAAATGTTCATTTAAAAAATATTTTACTTAAAGAAATTGCCCATAACTATTACATAAAATCTTCCTTATGTAACAGTTGGTAGAGTTATGAAAGGAAATTCAAGACAATTAATTTCAAATCCATTTATAACTCAAAGGAATGTTGTTAAATATGCAATAATTAGGTGGTTAAAAAAATAATAATAATTGTAATGTTTTTTTAAAAATAAGTTTTACATGATGTTTTGATAAAAATTACTTTTTAAATAATAGATTTAAGAAAAATAAATCGATGATTAAACTCTTCTGCATACAAATGAAGAATTTAATGTCTATGTGTCTAGATTAAAATCAGCTGCATAAATAAGTTACATATTTATTTATTTTTGAATGTTTACATTGAATAAACATATTAAATTGAATAGTGAAAAAAATAATTTTGACACAATTTTTTCTGTTTTTGATATTTTCTTACAAAATATAGTTTCTCAAAAAATAGTTTTGGACAACTTTCGGATACACGGGTTTTGAATAGGATGGTAAAAACCTTTCCAACCCTGCTTTTATTTGCACATATGCATAAACATAGGGAAATTTGGTTACTATTATCAAAAAAAAAAAAAAATAGTAATAATAAATAATAATAAAAATAATAATAATAAACTAATGCATACTAATTGAAAATTTAATCAAGAATTCAACTTCAATGTAACTAGATTAAAATCAGCTGCATAAATAAATTGAATGTTCTCCATTGAATAAATGTTTAATATAAAGCATTACTTTGATACATTTTATTTTGTTTTTGGTGTTTTCTCACAGAATATAATTTTTCTAAAAATATAGTTTTTGACATTTTTGGACAGTTTTGGACACAAGGGTTTTGGACAGGATAGTAAAAACCAGGGTTTTTACCGTGGTTTTTACCATAGTGTCCAAAACCTTGCCGACCCTGCCTCACCCCCCCCCCCCCCCCAGAAAGTAAGTTCTGGCAGCGCAAACGCTTGGTGCGAAGTAAAAAACCGTGTAAATCGTCTCAGAACTGCGAAAGGTGCACACGCAGAAGTGCATTGAAGTTTTAAAAAATCTCATAAGGATAAGGATAAAAATATAAAAAAGAACAATGTTAAATCAGAAGTAGTTTGTTTGAAGTCAAACTTTTTTGCGAGGGCTTCGAAATTCTAAACGGCAAACTTTTGTGTGACTGAAGTGACTTAGGTATTTCGTGTGTCGAAAAGCCGCACATGTGCATTTCTCGCTTTCTTTCTTTCTCGATGTCCGTGGTTGCTTGTACTGCATACTGAGTGCAGCTGTTGGTTAGCAACAAAGCATCGGCTGAAACACGCGTGTATAAGAAACGCCTTTTGAGTACTGTCCAACCACGGATTATATGGAATTTTCAAACTTCCAGATAAGACGAATCTATCTGAATGAGGGGGAAAGTAAAAATTTGATGCCGGTATTCCGCTCATTTGAATGAGACTCTGCTTCTGCAAAAGCTGGCATCGCTAAAAAAATAATAGATTCGTCCATTTCTGACTGTAAAACGGATGTTTGTCTTTCCATACACCCCGTGGTCAGACAGTACTATTTAGAGTTTTCTTTATTATAAATCTACTTTCTTCATGAAAAAAAAAAAATATTCAAATTTTGTTGCTATTATGCCTCAAGCGTCTTGTTCGGGACTCTGCAAAAGAATTCAATTTTTTTTTGTTGTTTTGTTTTTTTTTAATGACATTTTCAAACGATTTTCATCAAGGAACATCGCTAATGTGGAATTTCTATTTCTTTTAATGCAGCCAGCTTTTTACTTTTGTTTTTAATTAACAGTCAGACAATGAGAAATTATTAAAAGAAAGTGTCGGTACTTGTTTCTTTATTGTTCCTTAAAAAGGGTTGCACTTACGATGGAATCAATTTTTATGGAGTTCGGTGAAAAAAGGAAGCATTAGTGCCCCGAATTTGAGCTGGAATAGCTTCGCAAAACTACAGATTACTCTACTCAGGCTTAAATACTTATCTCTACTAACCCCAAAAGAAGAAACATCGTCGAAATCAAGCTTAAACTTATTTGGCCACCCTTTACATCCTTCAATGAAGGAACGAAGGAATTCGATCTCTAGGTTATGATTTCAGTTGGATTGAAGTAAAGGTATCCAATTCATTTTTTTTAAATCAAAAATTTCAAACGATTTTCATCAAGAAGCATCGCGGTTGTATATCTTTTAGTACGGTCAGTTTTTTACTTTTGTTTTTAATTAACAAGCGTTTAAATGATGTAAATCGTTTAAGAAATAACGGTACACACTTCTAAAAACAACTCGGATCTGCTGAAATAAATCTTTCCGAAATAAAATTTGTTCAATAAAACTGTACCATGTGCCTTCATTATAGTATCTGTAGGATATTTGAGACTATTTGCTGGTCATATTAAAATAAAAAATATCAATAGCATTAAAAATATCGAGATCGGTCCAAAGTACCCCTAGGTTCAGCGAGAACCGACTCTCCCTATTATGGAGTGGTATACGTTTCCACACACGGCTCAAAGTTTCCTTAAATGGCTACCTAAAATATTTATGAAACTTTCGACCAATATTATCTTGTTAAGTTGAAGCATAAGTAGAAACCATAGACTAATAATAAGAATAGACTGAGCTATGGCAACCCTTTTGCTGCTCATAAACCAAACCATGTGACTGATGGATATCCTAGCAACAGCGGGCGTTGATCGTAGCAGACGATCAACGCCCGCGAGAAATTTATGGAGTCCGATTTGTAAATTTGTTATTCTAAGTTGTAAATATTTTGTTAATATAGTGAGTTTTTCGTTTAGATAGTATTGTGCATTTTCTTTAGTCAATTTCAATAACTCTCTAAGCAATTAAAGATGCAAGCCCCCAAAAAGAATCGGCAAACAGTAAGATTTTTACCTACAATTTCAATTTAAGATACCGATTAGTACATTTTTGCTTTAACGCAAAACGTTTATGCCATTCCGTTCACGCCAACGCTGACGTAGGAGTTCCAAATGAAACAAAAATTACTGAAAACTGTGATCAAAAACTAATTACTAATGTCAAAATAATGCATAACTAAAAGAAAAACAGTTCAATCTCTGCATCTGGAAAAAAAAATTATTTTGAAAACACATTAGGTCTTAAAATACATGTCGAGTGCCAAACTATAGATAATGTTGCCATCTAGCAACCATGCTGCCAAAGTTTTCGCCAAGCCTCCCACCAGTCACATGATGTATCCATGAACCAATTTTTCCATCAGCAAGTCTGGGAAAGTTCGGTCTACTCTTATTATTAGTCTATGGTAGAAACTGCTGAAATTTAATTTTAAAAGTTTCAAATAAAAGCAGTTAAAATTATTCCTTGACGTCCCGCGCTATATACTTCACGCGGAGTAAGAAGTCGCGCCTTTACGTATTTCCTTCAAGAAAATCATGCAAGTCACTTAACGTTACCCCGAACCATAAAATCTACTAGATTCTGAACAAAGAAACATTTTTGCAACTAAAAAAGCATTTCACAAAAATCAACAATTATTTTGTGATGACAAGGAGGGAACTTGATGGTCGTTTAACAGAGCGTATTCTGAAGAATATCATACGACAATACTCTACGCTTGCTATCAATCGTATCGAGTTGTACACGAGTAATCGTATCGTTGCCAGTACACGAGAAGAAAGAAATGAATTAAATATTGCGCTCTGCGCTACAGTGGAGTCTGGCAACAGTGAATGGAAAATCATCATTTGTGAAGCCATGCGCAGAAGCCATGCGCAGAAGCGTAAAAAATGAAGTTGAGTCTGCGCCCTGAATTAAGTTTTTTTTTAAATAGTAAAGTGCGTCATTTTTTTTTTAAATGGTCAAATCCTATGTTTAAAAACATGTACATGTTAAAAGCATGCTCTTTCAGAAAAAAATACTTTTAAAATTTCGGAAATGACCCCATTTAATGGAGAAATTCGTTCAGAGGAGAGAGGGAAAATGATGAAGATTTTGCTACCAAAAACTACCAGTCTCATTATCTCAAGTGAGAGTACTTAGAAATAGCAGAAGAATATATGCAGACACATCCAGGTATAAGGTAACCAACTATCCTGAAAGTGCCCGTTCTGCGCCGTTTCGTGTGACACGAATTCTTCGTTGGTGTCGTCACCGATGTCATACTCAATGACCAGAAAGCACGCAGGAACAAGTGGCCAAATTGTTTTTCTTCTTATATCCACTCGGAGAAGATAAGACATTTCGTATTTTATGACAAGTGAAAATTGTATATATTTAATGCATTTTTAATTGAACAAATTAATCAAATTATTTGGGACTGGTGGTACCCGCACGGCTTTGCCCGTAGTAGTAAATTAAAAGGTCATTTGGTTCGCCTGTATATTTGCAAATAATGGGTGATGAATTTCTCGCCAATTGGCTATGTTAATTTTGCTCGCCCATGTTATGATAATTTGCTGATATATATATATATATATATACATACATGTGGGCAATTCCACGTGAAATCAATCAAAATACATGTTTTTGACCTCACCATTCCCGATTTTCACGAGATTTGGTGTGAGGAACACATATGACAAGATATGTTCTCCTGCCCATTTTTAGAATTCTACTTAAAGAATTTTACAAAATATAGGACTGTTAAAAAACTGAAAAAGTACGAAAAAACGAAAAGTTGTGATATAGAAATGACTGTAACTTTTTTCCTAACTGTAGTAGAATTAAAATTTAAAAACCATTGTAAAACTAAAGAATAGCGCTTTCTATTGATATAAAACACGACTATCTCACAACAGGTTTAATTTTCAAGGTCATTCACCGTGACTTTTGACCTTGAATATCTCAAAACATGCCACCTTAGATTTTTTTTTTTCAAAAAAATATATTCTTTAGCTCCAACACTATTCTTCCACTGCACCAAAACTTAGACTGGGATTGCAATGGCAAGGTACTGAAAAAAATCAGGAATGTTCATATGTTTTACATTGTGAAATTCCATACGTCAGGTCAGACACCTTCTTGACCTCCTCACCATTTCCAATTTTAATGAAATTCCGTGTGAAAGACACATATGACAAGATACGTAATCCTGCAAATTTTCAGAATTCTACTTCAAAAATTATCGAAATACAGGGCTTTTAAAAACTTAAAAATTGCGAAATAAACAGAAAGTTGTGACATGCAAATGACTGTAACTTCTATCCTTATTATAGTAGAATAGAAATTCAAAAACCATTGCAAAGATAAAGAATTGAGCTTTGAATTGATATAAAACATGACTTTCTCACCACAGGTTTAAGTTTCAATGTTATTCACCGTGACTATTGACCTTGAATATCTCAAGACACGCCCAAGATTTTATTTCCAAGATTTGTTGCTAAGTACATGCAAAACAGTTCTGTCATATTCTAGCTCTAACTTAGGAAACCTGTCAATTTGTCAAAATATGCATACTTTATGAAGAATACGCCCAGGAAAAAATTAAACAATAATATTATTACAGAAATAATGTAATACACCTTACAAAAATGTGTAAACATTCCTGATTTTTTTGTAGTCCCTTGCCATTGCGGTCCCAGCCTACATTTTTGTACAGTGGAAGAACGACGCTGGAGCTATAAAATATATTTTTTTGAAAAAATTCTAAGGGGGCGCGAAAAGCGGGCGTACCTTGAAACTTAAACCTGTGGTGAGAAAGTCATGTTTTATATCAATTGAAAGCACTCTTCTTAACCGTTTCAACGGTTTTTGAATTTCCATTCTACTATAATTAGGATAGAAGTTACAGTCATTTGCATGTCACAAGTTTCCGTTTATTTCGCCCTTTTTAAGTTTTTAACAGCCCTGTATTTCGTAAAATTTTTGAAGTAGAATTCTGAAAATTTGCAGGATTACTTATTTTGACATATGTGTCTTTCACACGGAATTTCATTAAAATTGGAAATGGTGAGGAGGTCAAGAAGGTTTCTGACTTGACGTATGGAATTTCACAATGTAAAACATATGAACATTCCTGATTTTTTTCAGTACCTTGCCATTGCGATCCCAGTCTAAGTTTTGGTGTAGTGGAAGAATAGTGTTAGAGCTAAAAAATATATTTTTTTGGAAAAAACCTAAGCGGATATATTTTGAGATATTCAAGGTCAAAAGTCTTAGTGAATGACCTTGAAACTTGAGACCTAAAGTGAGATAGTTATGTTTTATATCAATAGAAAGCTCTATATTCCTTGGCTTTACAATGGTTTTTTGAATTTTATTCTACTACAATTGGGAAAGAAGTTAGTCATTTGTATGTCACAACTTTTCGTTTTTTTCGTACTTTTTCAGTTTTTTAACAACCGTGTATTTTGTAAAATTTTCAAAGTAGAATTCTAAAAATTCGCAGAAGAACTTATCTTGTCATATGTGTCTTTCACACAAAATTTCATTAAAATTGGAAATGGTGAGGAGGTCAAGAAGGTGATTGACCTGACATGGAATTGCCGATATATACAACGTGTGTCAGTTTTGATCGTAATACCTGTACTTTGACAACCGTTCGTCCTAGGTTCATACTTTCAATTGCAAAAATGATCAAAATATAATGCAGAGTTAAGATATCAAAAATTTGAAGCGAAAACAAAAAAAAGTAGAAAAAAGAATACTTAACTTTTTATACTGTTCCGAAATCCCCTACATTGCATTTGGCGGACTAATTTCCATTGACAAATGATTCAAACACAAAAAAGTTCGACATTAGTCTGACAAATTTTCACCAAGATTTGAAACGCTGCGTTTTGTGACTTACACCACTTTACACTCACACCTTTTGGAAATTCAGCTGCTTACAAGGGTTTAAAATTAGGTGTGTGCATAGAGTGTTTTTTTTTTTTTTTTTTTTCAAACTCTACGAGTTTTTGTGGTGTATTTCAACTTATCATAGCAAAACATATGCATTTAATTTTCAATAGCAATGAAAAATGTAAATATTTTGGTTTTTCTATTATTTCAACAACTTGTCATTCTTCTAAAAGGGCGATAACTTCCAATCTCATCTTCAGGACGATTCCTTCAAATTTGTAACTAGTAGGTATGTTCGTGTGGATTTAACGCGATAAAAAACCAGAAAAAAGAAAACAAATTTGTAAAAATGACTTAATTAAAACATTCATTTCAATAATAATAATAATAATAATAATAATAATAATAATAATAATAATAATAAAACTTTGAAGAAGTACAGCATGTTGTCACATCTGACTTTTGGAACATCTAATAAAATAATTAATTAAACTAACATACCTTCTGAATTCATGCCAGGGCAGCCAAGTTAAACTTGTTCTTCTCTTCAGCTGTAATCTGAGTGATCACTACATGAAAATCATATTCGATTCCATACTATTATTTCACGGACAAACCATTTATATAAAACACCATTTACGGGTGTTTTAAATTGATTCACATAGCGACTATCTCCGCTCCAACATCATTTTAGCCGCATCCGTCCGCAACACAAATCTTTTAGAATGTCGGAAGACATTAATTTATTTAATTCGTTGCCAAACGGCGAAAGACTAATTGCGATCTAGACGCCATCCGTTTAGCGGTTAAAATAAGGAGTTTCTTGAAACAGCAATTATTTAAGTTTTAGTTAAGTTGCAGCATAGCAAAAAATAGGGCTAACGATTATTCTTTCAGTCTTTTTAACGTAATCGTGAAATAATGTTTTAAGTTGTAAAGTTGCTGCAAAGAGCAGCAAAAGTCGTAAAAATGAAACATTTCAACAATGTTTTTTTTTTCAAAAATAAAATAAAATTTAACTTAGATTTCCCATTTGTTGCTCAAAAGATGCAGTTTTCATTTACATCCAATATTAAAATATTGTATGCCTATCAACTACTTGCGAAACATCTGCTTGAGAGACTTGTTCGACCAGTGCTGTCGAATTCTTTAATTTGATTTAACTCTTTACTGAGAGTCATAAAAGAATATACCTTTTTTAAATTGTTTTGCTTTGCTTGCTTCTTTTCTTCTTTCTAATAAATTACGTAAAACTCCCGCTGATTCGAACCCTGATTATTCAAATTTCCGGTTAATCGAAACCGATTTTATATAGATTTTGATGTATACAAGCTTTAATCTCAACGACTTTTCGTAATTTGAGTCCACTAAAACATAGCTCTTGAAAATTTGAAATCAATTTCGAACTTTTTTCACAATCACTACACCTCCCCCTCCCCTATAAAATATGTGTTATGGAGAGGTAGATCTAACAAAAAAATAATAACTCCTCCTTTAATACATGATGTAAACCACCAGCTCAGTCAATTCCAGCCGAAGACTGCAGTTTCGTGCTTATTAGCACTCATCAGCCCGGCATAGGATAGTGACTGAGCTGAAGGTGCAAAACCTCTTAAGAAAGCCAAGAGAGCCAAACAAACTGGTAGCTAATACAGAATTAGCACTGACCAGACGAGTGACCGAAGCAATGGTTCGGTTCAACTCGAATATTGAAGGCATGGCAGGTATATTCAGCAAGTTACCGCCCTCACCTCCAGCTCAGTCACTCCTATGCCGTGCTGATGAGTGCTAATAAGCACGAAATTGCAGTCCTCGGCTGGAATTGACTGAGCTGGTGGTGTATTTCATGTATTCCTGCTTTAGCCCTGACTATAGGGCGGTAACTTACTGAATAATCTTCCTTTCATGCTTTATTTGGAAATTTCTGTTTTAACGATTAAAAAAAAAAGAAATGCGTGCAGCGATGTAGGTGCCGAAGCCCTGCTTGGACTGGGTCGCAAAAAAAAAATAAATAAATAAATAAATAAAAAAAATCGTTCTGAGGCGAAAGTGTGCTCGTTAAGTTTTAAAAGAAATTACGGATTCATTTTAGTTTCAGCACTCTTGAGTGACACAAGGAAATCCCCAAATCCATCACTATCAACAAGATTTATGACTCTTCTTCATGGCTGTCAGTGCGAAACTTCTTGTAAATGGATGAAATCTGTGTGAATGATATCGATCAAATACAACGAATAAGCCGTAAATTGATGAATTCTTTCTATCTTTTAAAACAGTAAAAAGTCATATATTTTAGCTAATGATTTAAATAAAAATGAATTGGATTCATCTGCTTCAGTCAAGCGTAGCAACTGAAATTATAACCTGTGGATGAAATTTCAGCCTTCGTGTCTTCATTGAAGGATGTATAGTGTGGTTCATATAAGCCGAAGCTTAACCTTGACGATGTTTCTTCTTTTTAGGTTAAAATGGGACAAGTGTTTAAGTCTGAATTGATTTGAGTGTAGTTTTGCGAAGGTATTCCAACTCAAATTCAGGCAAATAACGTGTCATCTTTTCACTAAACTCCATAAAAAAGAAATGAATATTGTCAAGTTCATGCTTCTACTCATGAGGGTCACATCATATACCTTTCGGATGGAACATCCGTCTCTCGGTCGGGTATACTTTAGTCTTAGTAGTTATAAGTGACGTTGTGAGAGGAAGTTTAGTCGCCAGATCGTAATGTCAAAGTATGAATGAAAACAATTCCTGCTTTTTCTTTTAGCTGTTTTGAAATTAACGGACACAAAACTTACAGATCAGTCTAAAGCTCAGTGAACCAGTATGCGATAAAGGAGAAGAAAAAATTTGCCCGTTTCAAAAACGGACATTCTTTATAACGGACGAAAAAAAAAAGTAGAAAAAAAGAAACCCGTACACAACCAGTGGCACAGCGAAGGGGGGGGGGGTGAAAACACCCTCCAAAGCCATTAGTTCTAACATAAATGCAAATTCTAATACAGTAGTTTACACATATGAAAGGGCTGGTTTGATCAAAACTCCCCTTCAGAATGTATTTTTGATTTAAAAAAAAAAACTCCAAAAGGTGTTTTTCATCAAAAAATCTCTTCCATGAGGTATTTTTGATCAAAAGGCCCCTCCAGAAAGTATATCTGGCTGCGCTAGTGTACAAAAAATTCAGTATCCAACACTATCTAGCATCTAGTCCCTTGCATTCGTTTGAATTTTGACATCTAGAACACAACTTATGTTTTTCCCAATTATGATTGCGATTGGGGGCATTTGTAGAAACAAGAAACCCGGGTCCTATCTCAGTTCATAATTGTAAAAAAATATAATTTGACTTCAAGATGTTAAAATTCACATGAATGCCATCGCCTGGATGTTGAGGGCTGGATAATAGCTATTGTGTGCTAGATGTTTTTTAGCTTTTTTTTTTTTGTGTGTTGAATTTAAATTTAAATTATCTTTAATATGCTACATACGAGTTTGCATTTTGAGACTGGATTTTTCAAGATATGTTACTGAAAGAAATTGGGCACATCAGCTGCCCATTATTTTCTAGGAACGTTTCTGAATCGTTTTTACAGTGCAGCATTCCCGTTAGTTATTAAAAAAGCTCAAGTACACCCAAACCTGTTTTTATGCGGTGGGTAGATGCCGCATAAAAAAAATCGCACAAAAAAAATTGTTCGAAACTTCACGAGTAGCTTTAAAAAAAATTGTTTCCGCAACAGTTAAAAAAAAAATTTTTTTTAATGCTGTGAATTGGGACCGCATAAAAAACATCTCACATAGAAAATAACCCAAAAACTTACAAAATAATCTTTAAACGAAATCAAGGGCCGTGGTAGCCCGATCGGTAGAGTGTCGGATTCGGGGCCGGAGGGTCCTGAGTTCGAACCTCGATGGTCGAAGACCCACCGTCGTCATTAAAGGGGACTGGGCGGCGTTAAATATGCTCGTGGTCTCAATGTCCTCCAAGTGAAACGATACCTCTGGGGGTGCTAGCACCAGGTAGCTATTAGCTCCTGGACTAGTTCTAAATTCTTATTAACTGTTCCATCCGGTGATGGTGCTGCCATCTATCGGTATATAAAATAATGGAGGCAAGGCACTTAGTATGCAGTCCTCGACATAAATACAGTTGTAGTCAGTTGTGACTCTGAATAGAATAGGAAACGAAATCAAAATAACAAAGTGATGATAATTTTTGCCAAGTAGTCGGACAAAATTTCCCGAATAATGAAATTTTTAGGAGGTCACAGTGACTTCCCATCGGGGTGCCTATGTCGTCACTTGAAGATACTACCTCGCACTCGTTTTAAAAATAATTTTGACAGTTAAATCCCGATCTGATTGAAATTTTAATGTGCCACACAAAAAACAAAATCACACAAAAATATAGCACAAAAAAAATCGCATAAAAAAGACCACATAAAAACAGGATTGGGTGTACAAAATACCGTTTTTTTCTATCAAAGCCGCCCCTTTTACAGGAACTATTTATTCACCGGTGTGTTCAGTCACTGGTCTACACTAATCGGTGTATTACATCGCTGTTGTCCAAGTATGTCACTAATCGGACAAGGGCGACGACGCATCGCGCCCTCCTGTCTCTCCGATAGACTTGGAGGCTGGCAATCGATTAATCGATGCGCGCCCTCCGAAGCGCAATTCTCGCCCTGCGTGACATCGGGCCGGGAGCCCCAGCACGCAGGACCTGCTTGTAAACAGTCGGCCACTCGAGAGGACAGCAAATAACTATGGTTGGGGCTGTTTGTGTAAAAAGCCAGCTTCACTGGAAAGCTACTGATTTGCATTTTTCTAGCAATCATTTTGAACCGCGAACTCAAGCGTTTCAATAAAGAATCAACGGAACACATATGAAGTAATCCATCCTATTCAACTTGTTCTGAGAATCTTTTTTTCATCAATCATTAAATTTACTTACGTTAATTTAAAAAATATTTTCTTTACTAATTATAAAGCTGAATGTCTGGATGTCTGTGACGCGCATAGTGCCTAGGCCGTTCGGCCGATTTTCATGAAATTCGGCACAAAATTAGTTTGTAGCATGGGGGTGTGCACCTCGAAGCGATTTTTCAAAAATTCGATTTTGTTCTTTTTCTATTCCAATTTTAAGAACATTTTCCCGAGCAAAATTATCGTAAGATGGAGGAGTAAATTACGAAGTTATCTAGAAAATATATTACTAGAGACCACGACTTTGAAAGCGACTTTTCAAACGTACAGGACTGCCGTTTGGCAATGCTCAGGAGCCCCTTAGCATCTATAGCACTGCAAGTTAGTTTAAAACCCGGTAAAGGGATGCTTTTTGTTTCAAACGTTCGCGAGCAGGGGGCAGAGCTCCCTAGCTATTAAAAAAAATTGCATCTTTATTTGTTCTGTACTCTACTTGTGTATTACTTAAAAGTCCTTTTGCTATCGATTAATGATCAATGCGACTAAAAAAAATGATTAGTGACCAAAAGAAATCCCTTACTAGAAGTATTTGTGACCCCATTTAAGCACGAAAATGCAAACAAAAAGAAAACCTGATTGCTGCGAGAGGTTTTCCAGTTAATAACGGCTCTAGTCGGCAAGGACTACATCTGTGCCTCTGATAAGACAAAACGCTTTTCAATGTTCCAAGTCACCATTATCTCTATTGTTTACGATACACGAGCAAATAATACCATAAATTACGGCATTTCTAAAACAAACTGAGTGGGAGGTTCTTTGAGAACATTTATTTTTTATGTAGATATGATTAAAAGGCTTTCACAAGCAACAAACATTTTGCATTATTAATATCACCGCGTTTTATAGATAGATCAGCTATTCTTAACTGCTGGTTTAGTAACACTGGCCTCAGTCCGGGGATGACTTCACGCGCTCCTCGAATTTTCGCCTGTCTTTGAATTAAATGTTTAGGCCTAAGACAATCAGGCCCGACGAGAGGCCATGTCAGCCTAGTTGGAAATTAGGAGCCCGGGCCTTGGGGGGGGGGGGTGACACTGACGGAAAAGAAAAAGAAAGAAAAGGAGAAAGTTTTTTAAAAAAAGGAATAAAGAAAAAGCGGGGGAAAACTCCGAATAAGAGAAAGCTTAAAGATTAAGAAAAATTTACTCTGTGGCACTTAAAATAGAGTTAATTGTTTTCTAGAAAGCAGTTTTGATTTTTTTTTCTTTTCCTTAAAGCCCTCTTTTTTCTTTCCTTTTTCTTTTCTTTTCCCCTTTTCTTTTCTTCCGTTTTTTCTTCTTTTCACCCTTTTCTATTCTTTTTTTATACTTTGGGGAGGCGGGAGTTGCCCGGCGACATAACTGACAACGGGCCCGCCTTGGCTCTCTGGGGCCCTGAAAACAATAATAATAAAGTAGTGATAAAGTTGTGCACGATATTGTTAACATTAAAGCCCTAATTTTAAGGGCTAGAATCCATAATTTTGTCTCTGATCGGTGGCAATACGAGAGTGTCCTCACATTTGTCACGTCACGTCTCTAAGCAAATTTGGGGGGTTTATTCGCAACTCATGCGCTCGAATACGCTACCTTGCGGTGATTAACAATACTAAAGAAAAAGGTAAAACATTCCATTCCACGTGTTTTCTTTGGGGTAAATTACAGGATTCAGACAGTTTGTCATGTAATGTAATTTCAGAAGAATAGAAAAGAAAGCTTCCCATAAACACGATGAAAAGTTACTGTCATTCACAAAGCGTCAAAGCAAGTTATAAGTTACGGTATGTGTTTGTTTTACCTTTTTCATCCGCCATTTGACAGTGGCTACAGCGCCCCCAATAGTTTATTGCAATTGCGAATTGTATCATAGAATTTTTTTTTTTTAATCATGTCTAATATTCCATTTTATTAGGTGTAGATATGAGAGCTTGCTCGTAATCATCATTCGCCAAAATTCAAAGTATGATTCAGAAAATTTAGAACTTCCACCTTCCAAACGTTTAAGTTCTCCTGTAAAGTTCACCTTAAGGTGCACCTGTATTGATGTTTTTTCATGTCAAGTTTCACGCAGATCGTTTAATATCACGATTTGATGCCGAAACGCAGCTCTGGTACTATTTTTCTGGAAAAATAAATTCCCTCTTCACATAAAATGGGGTCGTTTCAAAAAATTTAAAAGGATTTTTTTTTCTGAAAGAGCGTGCTCAAAAACATATGATCTGACTATTTTTTAAATAATTGGACTAAGTTTAATATTTAAAAAAAAAATATTTTAATCGGTGCGCTTTCGTTGTTTACGCTTTTGCTGATGACATCGCAAATGATGAAATGCCATTCACTGTTTCCATTTACAGAGCATAATATTTAATCCGCATCTTTATTCACGTGTACTTGCAACAATATAAGTGATAGCAAGCGTAGAGCGCATTATTTAATTCGCTTCTTGATTATCATTACTTGGAAACGCCGGTATATAGATGCGCCAAAATACATCGGTTGTGACGTCATAAAGACCACGCCTTTTTTGAAAAATCGGACATTTAAAAAAATTAATTAAAAAATAACTGTTGGAAAAATGAAAGTATTATCTGGATCCTTTTTTATTATTATTATTATTATTACTATTGATCATGTCTCAGAAATCATTTATTTTTCATTCGCTGTCTGATACTGAAAAAATTACGAATTCACTCCTAGGCAAGGCCGCCTCGAACTTAAATATTTAACAATTTGCCGAATGGAACTCTAAATTCTGCCGAATATAGCTCCAAATTTCACCGAATGATGATAATTTTGCGAAATGGAACTCCAAATTTTGCCAAATGAAACTCCAAAGTTCGCCTAATGATGACTATTTTGCCGAATAGAACGCCAAATTTTGGCAAATGATGATGATTTTGCCAAATCGTCAGACAAAAATTATGAAATAAAGAAATATTTCGGAAGGTCACAGTGACCTTCCATCAGAGCTTCACTGCTCCTTGTCTCACAGTACTATTACACAATATGAGTAAACGTCTTCCACTGTGTTAGTTCACGCTCCAAAAAGTGCATAACGTTCCCGAGGGTGGTTTAAAAAACTTTTTTCAGTTAGAGTCCAGAACATTCCCTATTTTTTTAGACTTACTAATACGTTGGCTCTCTGCTTAACGACTTTCAAGGGACCACAAAAAATCGTCCTTAATCCCTTCAGTCGGAATTATGAAATATTGGACCAAAAATTTTGATATTTGGTACACAGTGTACTATGGTAAAGGGTATCTTATAGACAAAATTTTGAGTTTGTAGGAGAAAAATAAAAGAGTTATGGCACGTCCAATATTCCGGACTTATATTTTTGAAATCAATATTTCATATACAAAAACGATAAAATACCGAACAAACTTCATTATAAAATGTTCTACAAACATTATAAAACATAATATCAGCATTTGAAACGATTAATTAAAGATGATATATTTTTTTAAAAAATCAGGAAAGAAACCTCTCTTTTCAGATGAAAATCCTTGGTTGGAAAAATGAGCCTCTCTCTATCTCTCAATCCTTATATGTCAGTGTTGTCAATCTCTAAACGAAAAATTATTTCACAGATTATAATAAGTAGAATGTAAAAAGTCAACTACAAAAAAAATCAACTAAATAAATCAATTTTTAAATGATTATCAGCTGTTTAAAGTGTATGTCCGATATACCGAATACCAGGTCTGAAGGGGTTAAGTAGAAAGCGTCCTTAAACAAAATGCTTTTAACACTACATTGGACCAACTGGGACCGTAAAAAGCTGTCGCGAAATAGAGAAAGTCGTTAAATAGAGCGTTGTTAAACAGAGAGCCAACTGAAGTATTATGCTGTAAAAGTTTTAGATACTTGCTCAAATTTTAAGAGGGCGCTCAATGACCCCTCAATTTAAAATTAGCCGTAGCATAGAAAATGTCACAAATTTAGAAACATTTAATTTCCTCAGCCGTTTTTTTTTTATAAATAATTATTTTATTGCAATGTACATGCATATTACTCGTATATATTATAATGTGGAACATTGCTTTTTCAGTTCAATGTATTTTTTAACTCTTTAACCCCCTTCCCATACTTATGAAATTTGGGGGAGGGGTTGAACTCAGTCTTTCAGCTGAAATAGGAAGCTAAAATTCTTCCGGTATACAGTAAACTCCCGATTATCCGAGGAATAAGGTGGCACGATAACCGCGGATAAGCGAAATTTGCGGATAATCCGAATGATAGGTAAAAAAACGATACTTAGTGTGTGCAATAGATAAAAAATATTAATGACACTCACACATTCATTTAAGTTATAACTAAAAAACATTGCTACATTGCATCTACTAACATTGAATGTAAAAAATACATGTAAAATCTAAAAGCGATTAACATCACAATCAGAAGTTTCAAAAAAAAATGTGAATGGACCAGCTGATAATCCGACCGCCGATAATCGGCCACAAGTCTAAAAATATAGAGAGGTGTCCCGTTATCAAGGATTTTTTTTTTTTTTTTGCATGTATTTTTGAAGCACACCCTACGGGCCCCCTGTGATTCCTCAAGCCTTCTTCGAGGCTGACAGTGGAAGCATCCGATGTGACTCCGAATCTAAACAAAGGGGTGCCGGCCAACCCTTTTTCTCACGAGCGCCCTTCCTGTTCCGTCGGATGCCCCTCCCAGTTTCCCGAGATGGCGCCCTGCCAAAAACACCGACCTTTCGTTAGCACAAAGAGCGATTCAGAACTCCTCTCGGGGCAACCCTTCACTTTCGCTAATCATAGCTGGTTCGGATCGGCGCAGCGGTGACAGCTTTTTAAAATTCCAGGGGCGCATGAAATGGTGCTGATAGCCCTCTCCCGTTATTTTTTTAGGATAATATTCGTCGCAAATGACATCTTTCTATGAGAATGAATCCACGCGAGGTTGGGGCGCGGGGGGGGGGGGGGGGGTAGCATCTCAAAATACCCTAATTTTCAATAAAAATTTTGCGCACTCATGCGTAGAAAATGACTATTACAGTCGAACTTGCTTATAACGAGAACAAAGGGATCGCGATATTTGCTCGTTATAACGAGTGCTCGTAAAAAGCGAGTTTGAAAAAAATCATAAAGATTCAAATTGATTTTTTCCTTCTTTTTAATTACTGCTCCGTACCAGACAAGTTGGTTACTTTGTTTTGAATTGTCTGAATGTTTCTTTCTTATATCATTGTTTTTGAGGAACACACATGTACACACATAAAATGGTTCTTTACCCTTCAAATTAAAAAAAGTGCTGTCATAGCTTGTTCTCGGGATTTAGGAATTACCACTAACTTTGGTTGATTTTGGAAAGTTTAAGAAATTTTACGAAAAAAGGCTAAGCTGAGCTGGAAATCAATAGAAAGATCACGAATCGCAAAAATATTGCTCGCTTTAAGCGGGGTTTGCTCGTTAAAAGCGAGTTATGCTTCCATAGATTTAACATTGAACCGACCAAGTATTTCAGATTTCCTCGCTAAATCCGGGCTCTCGTTAAATCAGGGCTCGTTATAAGCGAGACTGACTATACTTATAATGAGGAATATTTTCTGCCAAAATGTGTATCAAAAACCATTATTTCATATGAATTATATAAATGTTGTTGTTCTTGTTGTATCTAATCCTACCTGGTCTAACGCTTGACTACATAATTTTTGGAATGATTTCCTACATCCCTTAAAGGTCCATGTCATTTGAAAGAGTTTTTTCTTCTGCAAAAGATGAAGTGTGTTCCAAATTTCTCAATTGCTTAGAACAGGAGATATAAGGGTTTCTATTTTAGCTAAACTCAATTCAATTCTAGAAATAATGAGCAAAATATTACTAGAGTTCACACTCATTTGAAAACGACTTTTCAGGTACAAACGGCTTTGCTATATTCAAGCCACACAGTAAAAGCGATTCAGAAACGTTCCTGGAAAATATTGGGCAGCGGATGTGCGGAATTTCTGCCAGTAACATTCCTCGCAAAAACCAGGAATGTTTTACGCTAAAATTCAGTAACCTTCCTGAAATTTTCCTGGAAGACGCCTGAAAAATTCAGAAATCTTCCCGTTTAAAGCCAGTCGTGTCTCTGGAACTTTAGAATATACTAAGGTAGACCTTCCTGACTCATCAAGGAAGTTCAAAATGCAACATTGCAAGCATAGCCAAAGCTAAGACAGAATTGCAAGTGAGTATCAAGAATTTTACTTGACTATAGCAGTTCTTGTAAAGCTAAGTAGTCCATGGACTTATTCGCTCCCTTTGGGAGCTTAATCAGTCTGGAAGGGCCGTAATCAAACTGAAGCCGATACACTTTATAAATACGCTCAGTTAATCATTAAACTGAGAGCTAAAAATATTTTCCACAACAGTGAGAGAAATCTGCATTCGTGCAACTTGTAGCAATTCAGGAAACCTTTTGACAATGACACTTGATTTTTCCAGAGAGTGGATAAAAACCATAGAAATCCCGAAACGTTACACGGAAATACTCAGTAGAGTTGACCGGGGCACATTTACGAGGATTTTTTTCAATGAATTCTGTAATTTTTATGTTTGAACCTAGGAAATTTTAGACGTTGTGGTTTTATGAAGCAGTTAATGAAGTAAAAATTTGTACATTCAGTTGTTGCTCAGCTTGTGTTTTTAACCGTAAAAAAATATTTTTGGAGTCCAAATCGGTTGCGTAAACTTGCCCCGAACAAGGAGCAAGTTTACGCATCGAGTGGGGCACGTTCACACATAATAAAAATGATACCAAATAGAAAATGAAATAGATATTTAATCCAATTTAAATATTTTATTTCTTTTAAAATACTTTAAAAGTAAGAAAATCACAAAAAAATTAATTTAAGATCATTTTATAAACTAAACTAAGATCATAGGACTTATTGCTAATTAAAAATCGAAACTATTTAGTCATCTTCTTCATCACTGTTAGATTTTACTAATAAAAATAAAGTATTTCTTTTCGCATACTTGTTATGGGAATACGTTTTGCCATCTTAGACGTTGAAATCTGTCTTGTGCTTTTTTTGATTGGTTGTGGGCTTTCAAACAATAGATGCAAGCACAATTCTTTACTTCGTAAACAGAATCGTTCACTAATTTCCTTTTTACAGAGCGTACATACTTATCCCTGTCGCAGGTTTCGGTTTCATACTTTTTCCTTTTGATATCTTCTATTTCTGCTTCAATAGAAACTTGTAAATTTTAAAGTAATTTCTCCTTTTTGTTCTGTTCTGCCCATTTTGTTTCTTTTCTTGTTAGCTTCTAATTGCTCTTGTCTGATAGCTTCTTTAATCGGAGTATCAGTTAGGATTGTGAGTATCCTCTTTTTTTTTCCTTTCCTAGCTCATAAGCTTTGTTCCTACTTTTTCAAATGATCTCAGTTGGGGTAGTCCATACGTGATGATGTGGAAGGCTTAATGGCAAAAATACTTGGATTATCGTTAAGCCTTTCCATTATTTTGACATCTAACGTGGTTCTGTTTGAACATAATGTCTTACCATCTTTAAAATAATGAAAATGTATCAGGGGCTAAATAGTGTATTAAGTTAAAGCTGAACAAGCATGATGACATCACTCAAAGACTGTAAGCTATAAGATACGAATCTTTTGCTTAATTTAAAATGAATGGTTATTTTGAAAAATTAAAAAACCTGAAAATACTAAAGGTTTGAAACAATACAGAGCGAAAAAAGCGTCCGAGACCAGTTTAGAAGTAAGACAGGGTAGTAAAACACATTACGAACGTGCATAAATGTGTCCCGATGAAAATGAGTAAACGTTCCCCGTCGGCACGATTTGATTTATTTTTAATGTGCAACAAAATTTAATAACTTTTCTGTCCACACATCTATAATTCTCAGAAAATGATAAATTTCTGCTCATTTTTATATATTTATTTGTTCTTAACTAAATATTATTTATTCACAATAAGCTTCAAAACGTTCCACACAAAATTTACTCGACTTGGTAGGAAACAGATTTTTCTATCCGCATGCTAAACCAAAGCTCGACTGATGATCAAAAACTTGTGAGAATATTTGCTAGGGAGCAGCATGAATCTGGTATGGTGTTGGCTCTCCAGTTATAACTCGTTTTCGAAAAACGGCACTGCGTAAACATGCATCGGTGTACCCTAACGTTTTTTACTGAGTAAGTTCGTAAAACGGAGTCACACTGTATTGCCTGAATGTTTTTGTATTGTAAACAAATAGTTTATGTTTTTTAGGGTTTTTCGAAATTAATATTCCAAAAATTTCTGTTCCATATAAATACTGGACAATATTGACTCATCAACTGCTTCAGATCTTCTGCTTCGTGCGCTCGATAAAGGACTAAAAATACGGAAGAACTTCCAGTCACGTTCTCCTATCAGGCTGAGTGGATGCCCCATTATCTTTTTGATCCCTTTCGAAGCTTTTAAAGAGCATTTCCGGCGTCCGGGAGTGGCACGCAACCTTGCGCAATTACCCCTTCCCTGTCACACACATTTGTAATAAGGGCAAACACTGCAGGTTTCGATTGTCTTCCAATTTGAGGAGCCATCAAGCGGTAATGTAGAAAATAAATTTACTTTAAAAAAAAAAAGAAGAAGAAGGGAATGTTTCTTCTGAAGGGCAAAACTGAGAAATTTCTGAAGTCGCCAGTGGCCGGTAATATAAATTCCATTAGTTGCTTCTTTTGAGATGGTGTCTAGTTTTTTTAAACTGAAAGTGAAAGACGATGTATTTGTTCAGGTATTGAAGTTGATATAGTTAAGTACATTATTTAGTTTAAGTAATGTTACTTTATTAAATTAAAACACAAAAGCTGCACTTTGGTTTTTGTGGAAAATATTTATTTACTCAATGCCGTTTGTACTTTTTGGTCATTATTATTGTTATTTATTTATTTTGTGTCGGCGATTGATAAATGATACGTCACTCTTTATTTTTTTTTTACGTAGTCGCCCTATGACCGGTGGTGACCGCTAATTTTAACCTTTATATTACTCCCAAATAAGAAGTTTGGATAATCAGGGATTGCAGCTTGGTATTAAAGCATTGCTTTTAAATTTATTTATTTATTTTAAATTTTATTTAAGTTTTTTTAATTTTCTTTTATTTTGCTTTTTTTTTCTTTTTTTATTTTATTTTATTTATTTATTTTGAAAGTGGTTTTTTTATTCTCTCTCTCTTTCTTTTAAACATCTCAGTTTTACGGTTGATTGCTCCTTGTATTTTAGTATTGTAATTTTAATGCATTTCAATATTCATTTTCTGATTTTTCTATTGTACAAATATCGTATTCAAAGATTGTTGAAATGTAATATTTTTTAAGATAACCTTTCCATATTACGTGAAGCAATCATCAAAAAGTTAAATTATTTATGCAGGAGAAAATATGCCCAGTGATTGTCTTCATATGGATAAAAATTTAATCTCCAAATTTGTGTATCCTGGGATAACTTCAGGGAAATCAAGGACAAATTTCTCTGACATTTTCTGGATTTTATTTCTGTTACATTAGGAAGGTTTGGGACTTAAAGGAAGGTTAAGACTGGGGAAGTATTAGTCCCATGATTGTGAATTTGAATACTTTCACAATATTGCTACAAACGTAAAACAACTCAACTTGTGGCCATGAGGTCAGAATTCATGTCAGAGCACTACTAAGTTCATTTTCGATCTCTTCTGTCGGTATAGCAGTTTTCATCATCATTATCATCACCATCAAGGATTAGGCGTATAGCCTGTTCCAGCCTCTTGGTCGTTCCACCGTTTCTTGGGCCTACCACGGTCTCGTTTGCCCCATCGGTTTGTAATAAAAAGCAGCTCATGGAAGTTTCTCTCGTGCCATACGTCGAACATGGATTTTCCAGTCGTTACGACACTCTGTAATATTTTCTTTGGGGCTGAATATCTGTAATTCCCTTCGAATAGATTCATTCCTTATTTTGTCTAGAATAGTGCAGTTTTTCAGTGATCGCAAATATTTCATCTCTGCTGCTTGAATTCTCCTAGTTTCTTGATTGTTCAAATTCTACGTTTCGGAGTCATATAGTAAGGTTGGCACCGCCATAACCTTAATAAAACTTCCGTTGTGTTTCCTTCATCGTTTTACCCTTTAGGGTTCTTGTAAGGGTTCCGCATAAGTGTTGAAACCTATGTAGTTTGTTTTGGACATCATTGTCGTGGTCAAATGTGATGTCACATCCTAGGTAGTTGAAGTGATTCACCTGTTAAATAATTCTATTATCTATAACAATTTTACTTCTAATTGGATCTTTTCCCCCTATATACCATTGTTTTAGTTTTCGGGATTGAGATCTTCATTTTATATTATTGGCATATCTTGTGGAGCAGTTTTAATTGTAATTCAAAAGTTTATTCACTATTCTTATTTGCTCTTTCTTTTACATTGAAATTGTTCTGTTTATGCACATACTACTACAATAAATCAGTATTGTTTGACAGATATATTTATATCTAAAGGCGTTTTAAGGCGTGAATATATTGTTTGCCATTTTTAGAGGAGTAAAATTCAACCTGGGGCCTGAAATACAGTTAAAAGTAAAATTAAAAAGAAAACTGACAAATGTTGAGTCGGAAGAGGAAGGGGACGTGTGTGGAAAAGCTGCGTGCTATTTGGATTTTTGACACATTAAATGTTTAACCCTTTGTATTAAAAGAAGACATTCAAATGCAATTTAAAAAAATTCGAATTGCTTTCTCTTCCCGTTTTCTACGACACTAATTTTTTATTTAAGGGGGAAATCAGTATAGGAGGCCAAAATTTTAGTGTTTTTCCTGCATTTTTTCAATTGGAAAGAAATAATAAGATTTTTTCTTTTTTAACTTGGAGAATATTTTATTAATTTTTTGAAGTACGCTTTGTAATTTTTTGAAGTCATTTCCATTAAAATTAGTGGAGTTAGAAGCTGCTGTCCATGGGTAGTCGCCATTAGAGTTTGTTGCTGGTGGGCATTACTGAAATTTTGGTAACATATTCTTGAATAGTATTACTAACATTTTATGACATTAAAAAAATGGATTTTTTTTTTATTCCTCTAAACTGGTTTCCCCCCCCCCCTTAAAACTTTAGTATGAGAATCAAACTTACCTTTAAAATAAGCTAACTACATTTTAAAGCCACATTGCTGATTTTCATTTCGTAAATTTGCTTGTTGAGATGTTTAATATATTTCTGTTGTTAATAATATAAAAAACTATGGATACAAAAAAAGTTTATGTTTTTCTCCCAACTAATTAAAAAAAAAAAAAAACAGGAAGTCAAATCCTTTAACCTTGCAGGTAATGATGTATTTTGAAACTGTTTTGCCCTTCTTTTGAATCGCATATGATTCCATTACAACCGAAATAAATGCGTCATTCAAACGTATTCATTCCTTGATTGTCATTAGCGTGGAGGGCAAAAGAAACACCTACACGTTCATCGGAACACTTGAATCCAATTCCCCGCTGCGCCTTATTAACAGATTGAAAACAGTCTGAAGCTATTTCACCTGTGTTCCGACAACAAGTCGTAGAGGGAAGTGCCAACATATTCCACGAGGAAGCCAGGGGCCTGTCTCAGATTTGATTGAAGCTGAAAAGATGTCGTCGTCTGAGAATGGGAGATGAAGAGGAAAAAGCGTGACAGCTATCGAGCACCCAGGAGGAAGAGAGAAAAAATGCGTCACATGCTGCAAATGAGGGCCGAGGTGATTCGCATTTATCGCCTTTCGTTGCGTGTGTCTTTCATTCGAGGTACAGAACTCCTTTAGAGGGAGATACTTGCCCGACATTTTGGTTCCTAGCATGGGCGCCCTTGCGCAAAATGCTAAGGGGGCCTCAGGTATTTTCCCCATGAATTAGCAGGATATTTTCCTCGTGGAAAAAAAAATACAGTACAGATTAGAGTGACTAAAATTTGACATTTTCAATACCTTATTTAATATTTGCTTTAAAAGAAATGTTTCTACATTTTGTAATGAAAAAAGTACTAAAAACAAGAAATTTCTAATTTCTAAGGAGGGGAGATCTAGAGCCCCCACTTGCATCTTCCCCCACCCCAAATGGGCACCTTTGGTTCCTAGTGCGAAGAATATTGTCTCCGCTCAGATGGAAATATTTGGTCATTCAATCCCTTTAGATATAGTGCTTTCGAAGACCGATCGACTTCTCCGATATTTCGGTTTCTAGTGCGAAAAATATCTTCTGCGCTGAAAAACCAATATCTGTTTTTGAAAAAAAAAGACCGAGCAAAAGGAAA